>NW_007248722.1:188700-204757 GCF_000164805.1 Carlito syrichta | reverse complement strand
GCTGAGGCGGAAGGATCGCCGGAGCCCAACAGGTCGAGGCTGCAGTGGCTGGGAGCGGCCGCTACACTCCAGTCTGGGCGACAGAGTGAGACTCCAACTCAAAAAACAAAAAATAAAAATGACAGCAGGTCTCAGCTCAAGTGCCACCTCCTCAGAAAGACCTTCCTGACTACCTCATCCTAAAGGAGGGCCTTCCCCTCCCGAATCTCCTCGCCCGTGGGGCAGCAGTGCTTGCTGACACTGTGCTGCACGCCTGCCTGCCTGTTACTTGTCACCCATAAGAATATGTGACCCACCTGGGCAACTTGGCGAGACCTCATCTCTACAATAAATCAAAAATTAGCCGGGCGTGGTAGCGTACACCTGTAGTTCCAGCTACTTGGAAGGCTGAGGCAGAAGGATCGCCGGAGCCCAGCAGGCCGAGGATGCAGTGGCCGGGAGTGGCCACGGCACTCCAGTCTGGGCAATGGAGTGAGACTCCAACTCAAAGAAAAAGACTATGTGCTCCACACAACAGAAACACAGGCTTACTCTCTGCTGCCAGCCAATGCCGGCACTGAAATGTCTGTTGGCTGAGTGAATGAATGAGTGAATGATCCAACACCGCATATAACACCTAGGGAGCTTGGTCAGGCCCTTTTTAGAAAATCCCACATAGTTCAGAAGAGAAAGACACCACTTCTAGCTGAGTATATTTCACAAGCTGGGCATCAGGTTTTGGATCCATCACATGACATCCTGTAGCATTGCTATGAGAAAGTGTGATCTTGTCTCTACCTGACAGTACCCTTCCTGAGGAGTGCGGACGTGGTATCACTCTCTTCCACAGAACCACGTGGATGATGTTATTGCTGCTAGGAAAATGCTATTTTTAGGAAACTGAATTCCAACCCAGCTACTATATCAAAGAAAAGGACCCTTCCAGAAAAGGGAGGAACACGACTGCTGGGTGGAGGTAACCTCTCAGATCTTCATCATGCAAGCAAAGGCTCCTCTGCAGGCTACCACGAACCAGGGGTTTGGAAGGAGAAATCGGAGCACTGTGGCTTCAGACCGCCGGCTCCAGGAAGGCCTGGCCCAGAATCACCCACTACCAGCCTGCAGGGGGCCCATGGACAGTGCCCCTCAAAGGACTTAAAAGCAGGGCACAAATCCAACATATGTGGTTTTCACAAGGTACTTTCTTAAAAACATGTATTCTCAAATGAGAATTCTGCAATTGTGTTACGCACAGTACAAGCATGTGCTGCCTCCATAACTAACATAAAAAGCAATTTATCTAACAAATTAGTTTCAGGCTCTAAAAGCCCACAAGGTCAGAGACTACACCGGTCTCTTCACTCTAAGGGAAAAAGCACACGAATAACCAGGGAAGCAAAGGCAGAGTTGCTACTGTCTTTTCGAGTACACATGACAAAACTGCGCTTGACAGACCCTCCCAGAAGACACCAGGCCACTCCTGAGGTGAGTGGGGGGAGGGGCTGCCAGCAGACCGCACGACAAGAGGCTCGGTTGGCCGGTTCCATCCCTGCTAAATCTTACAATGAGCCACCAACAAAGTCCATTCCCAAGTGAACGCCTCGACTCTCGCTGAAAACTGGTGTCTGTAATGGCAGCAGTTCCCTTTCTAATGTTCTCTTCGAAACCTGGCATTGTTGTCTTTGTTTTGTTTTGTTTTTAGAAAGCAGGATTGATTGAGAGGACAGAAAAGCTTCCACGGTGGGAGGGGACCCGAAGAAGCTGCCTCTTTTTTTTTTTTTATTCCTGGCATCGTATTTTAAATCAAGAGGCCCCAACACTTCCATGCATGCAGTCTTTGATCTGTGGGTTCACGTGTGGTTTTCTAGGGAGAGAGTTCACGGCGCTCAGACACCCACAGGAAGAGGCAGCACCACTCTTTCAGAGGGCGGCACAACTCTATCCTTTAAATTGCCTCAAGAAACCCATGTTTCCCAGAGCAGCCTCTGGTGTGCTGGATTTCTATCCAGTTGGAAACTGTCTGGGGTCACAAACTTGTTCCCAGGAAAAACACTAGGAAGCCAGAGTGCTGGCTCATCCTGTCCTTTGTGAGTGGACCATTCACCTTCCTGGAGCGCCCAGCAACCTGCCGGACCTCATGGCATCCACAGCCCCTGAAATCAAGACCGCAGGGTGTGGAGTTCTTCACTTATGACTGCGACGCTTGACTTTGCTTTGCACTCGTGGATGTTGACATTTTTCACTGCAGGCTCTGACATTTCATAAGCTACTATCTTTTTTCAGAAATACATTATTTTCTCCAGTTTCCCAAGAAAGATCAAAATTAATGTTGAATCTTTGATGCTTCGGTGCATCACTCAAAATGCAGGGCACCCTTCCACACTCTCCTCCTAGGTATGCTTTCTTCTTCAACTGAGCGTTTCTACATCACCAAGTAACCCTTTAGTCACTGCCTCCCTGCCCCGCCCTGTTCTCTGGCCCCCATGACTAACCATGTCCATGTCTCAGCACAGACAGTTTTAAAATGTTTAAAAATGTTCTCAGATCCCATAAGAATAACATGAATAGTCTCTCTCTGAATTTTTATATTTTTTATTCTTATTTTTTAAAGCCAATGTCTTACTCTGTCATCCAGGCTGGAATGCAATAGCACAAGCATGGCTCACTGCAGCCTTAAACTCCTGGGCTCAAGCGATCCTTCTGTTTCAGTTTCCTGAATAACTGGGACTACAGCTGTGTGCCACCATACCTGGCAAATTTTTTTTTTTTTTTTTGGAGTCTCACTCTGTCGCCTAGGCTAGAATGCAGTGGCACACTCACGGCCACCCCAGCATCGACCTGCTGGGTTCCAGCAATCCTTCCACCTCAGCCTTCCAAGTAGCCGAAACTACAGGCGCACGCTACCACACCTGGCTAATTTTTTTAATTTATTGTAGAGACGAGGTTTTGCCAAGTTGCCTGGGCTCATCTCAAACCCGTGGGCTCAGGCAATCCATTCGCCTTGGCCTCCCAAAGTGCTGGGATTACAGGCTGAGCCACCGAGCCTGGCCAGGCTAATTTTTAAAAACTTTTTTACAGAGACAGATCTTACCATGGTGAGCCCAGGCTGGTCTCAAACTCCTGAGCTCAAACAATCCTCTCACCTCAGTCTCCTGAACAGCTGGGACTACAGCTATTCATGTGCCACCATACCTGGCTATATTTTTTTCTCTTTTGTAGAGATGGAGTCTCACTTGCTATGTTGCCCAGGCTGGTCTCAAACTCCTAGGCTCAATCAATTCTCCCACCTCAGCCTCCTAAAGTGTTAGAGTTACAGGCATGAGCCATCACTCCCGGCCTAAAATTTATTTGGTATGTTTGTTTGACAAATTGTTTTCTATGTGCTTTTCAAACAAAAAAATTTAGGTACCATACAAATTATGTGAACTTTCCAATCATGCAAACCCTGGCTACTGGACCTTCTATGATCACAAATCTTCTGTTCCTACAAGCCACAGAAGCAACCTTGTTAGTCTGAAAGTCTCATCTTCATTCCGAGTCTACCCAATCACCAATATTCTTCCACACATATGGTAATTGTGGGCCTTAGTTCAAAAATGTGGCCAAAGGCACAATTAATGAGAGGCTGAAAATGACTGCCTGATGCCTGTTCTCCCGAACTGCAATCTCCTTCCACCATTTTTTCTAAACCAAAAGGTGACTGGTCTATTTGGAAGATAACCACTTTTACAGAAAGGTTCCTTTACACTATTATTTCCAGAATAACTACATGTATGGATGGAGACACTAGGATCCACCAAGAAAATTGCAAAATAACACCTAACTATATTTGCTATTATGTAATTTGACAATTCTATCTTAAGAGTCTAAAAGTCAGTCAGGTGCAGTGACTCAAGTCTATAATTCCAGGAATTAGGGAGGTCGAAGCGAGAGGACTGCCTGAGCCCAGGGGTTTGAGACAGTCCTGAGCAACATGGTGAGACCTTGTCTCTACAATAAACCAAAAATTAGCCAGACATGGTAGCACATGCCTGTAGTTCTGGTTACTTGGAAGGCTGAGGTGGAAGGCCAGCCTGAGCCCAGCAGGTCAACGCTAGGGTGGCCGTGAGCGTGCCACTGCACTCCAGCCTGGGCAATGGAGTAAGACTCCAACTCAAAAAAAAAAAAAAAAAACAAGAGTCTAAGAGTCTAGAAAACATACTATTGCAAGGTGTTGAGACCCATTACCCTAACTAAAATCTATTTAAATGGGGTGATTTGGTCCCTTTCAAGCCACATAAAAACACGTGTAGAGCAAAGACCCCGCCTATCAACAGGAAATATGATGCCTATAAACTCTGCCACCAAAGCAGTAACCATGTTCACCTCAGAATACCTTACCATTTATCAGGGCATATGTGAATGCTGATCCAGTGACCTTCAAAGGCCGAGACACATACAAAACAAAGTACTGAGCAATGTTCCTTTAAAAAAAATCCAAGTCAAAAAAAGCAGCCCTGCTGTGGTCCTCCAGTTGGTTTTTGTTCTCCATGCTTTACTGTTCTGTGTTTACAGAATGGGTAGTCCTGAACGAGTGACTCTGGAATACACTATGTATTTTAGGAGCCTCCCATGAGAATGGGTCTGACTGGACTGAGAAAGGGAGCCCACCGGCCTGGCAGGGAGCAGGGAGAGGCCTGAAGGCTGGAGACGCAGCACAGAAAGCCAGCACTCAGATCCCCGGAGCCAAAGTCATGGCTCCTCTGTATTTAAAGCCCACAGCGCTGGTTCTTCATTAATGTTAGATGGATCTCACGGCAGGTTTCCTGTAATTACCAACAGCTTGCACTCCCAGCTCCTGAGGCAGCTCTGCCACTGAACAGATCCAGTTTCTTCAGCAGAGCCTCCGGATCACGGGCCTGCCTTCCAGGGACATGTGTGCTGCCAGCGGTCTAGGGCATCCTCGAAAGTGACAGGGAAAGAGACTTTCCTCAAAACACTTGAGGAGCCACATCCCAGATCCCCCAGAGCACAGGGGTCAAAATTCAGAGAGTTCCACGGCCAAGGGCAGAAAATGATCATCACTCTTGACTGTAATTTAAGCTTATGCACACAGAGTTCTGCGGCAATAGTGCATATGTGTCACCCATGTTTTCTTATCAATCAGGCTGCCCCCAGAGGAATAGTCTTTTTGGAAAAAAAAACAACAAAAAACTTCTGTCCTTACTGCATCTGCCAAAACTGGAAAGAGGAATACAAAACAGTCGTATTTTCATGAGCAAAGCTCACCGTGACAGGACACACATGAGGCTCAGAAGCAGGAGGAGTCAGAGACTGGCAATGGTACATGCGTGTTCCACACTACAAGCAGCTTCAAGAGCAGAACGCTGGACTTCTGGACTGGAAGGGGCGAGCTGAGACCCCACAGCACTCCGGGGAGGGGCAGAATCCACCGTCCAGAGTCAAGCTGGGAGGATTAGCCTTCCGGTCTTCTGCTTCCCCCAGGGCCCTTTCTGGCTTCAGATAAGAATGACTAGACCATCAGAGAAGCCAATGGCGGAACGAATGGGTTTGGAATGAAGAAAAAGAAAGAATGAACATGGCCGGGCACAGCGGCTCACGCTCACCATCTCGGCACTTTGGGAGGCCAAGGCAGGAGAATCACTTGAGCCCAGGAGTTCGAGACCAGCCTGGGCAACGTAGCAAGCCCTTGTCTCTACAAAAAAAATTTAAAAATTAGCCAGGCATGGTGGTGTGTGCCTGAAGTCCCAGCTACTCAGAAGGCTGAGGCAGGAGGATCGCCTGAGCCCAGGAGATTGAGGCTGCGGTGAGCCGTGATCATGCCACTGCACTCCAGCCTGGGCAGTGGAGTAAGACCCCAGCTCAGAAAAAACCAAAACCAAACAGAACTGAAAGGAGCAAGAAGGCAGAGGAGGAAGAAGAATAAAGGAGACAATTCCAAGAAAAATGAAGGGAGGGGCCCTGTGAGAACTCAGAGGGGCAGTCAGGGCATCAGTCAAAGGAAACTGACCAAGGAAGTCAAGAAGAAAAAGGAGCCTAGCATGGATATCAGGCTAGAACAAGTTTCTCCCATGCTCTGCCGATACAGGCCTTGAGGCGAGGCGGAAAGGAGCCCGTTGTGAGGAAAGAGAAACTCAGGGGTCCAGAGCCAGCTCGAGAGACAGGGTCCAGGCCTACAGGTGGCTGGCTGTGCAGTCTGTGAGACAGGCCCTCTACCAAGAATCGAGAATCGGCCCCTGTAGCCCACAGGCTGGCCTCTAAGCTTTTCAGACACAAGAATCAGAGCTGGAGTCCTTCCATGACCTTTCTCTGCTAAGGGCTTTTTAAAAGCCCGATAAACATCAAAGACCCCTCAACACACACAAATACACATAAATAGCCACAAGCTTTCGCAGCCACAGACTTTTCCCTCTCCCCCTCCCCCTCCCCAAGGTTAAAAAACCCAAATGTAAAGAATCCATTACATTGGTTTGAGTGAGGGGGCAGCATTTTAATCTACAACCCTGGCCGGACTCAGTGGCTCAGCCTGTAATCCCAGCACTTTGGGAGACCAAGACAAAAGGATTGCCCGAGCCCAAGGGTTTAAGACCAGCCTGGGCCTCAACTCTACAGTAAAAATCAGAAATTAGCTGGGCATGGTAGCACGCTCCTGTAGTTCCAGCTACTTGGAAGGCTGAGGAGGAAGGATCACCGGAGACCAACAGGTCGACGCTGGGGTGGCCGTGAGTGGACCACTGTACTCCAGCCTGGGTGACAGAATAAGACTCCAACTCAAACAAACAAACAACAACAAAAAACTACACCCCTTTGGATGGTGGGTGCGTGTCCTAGGATGTCCAAGACAGATTCCCCAGGCCACCTCTGGGTGGCTTTTCCCTATTTGTCATCGAGTCCAGAGTGCGCGCACACACACACAACCCCCCCCCCACGAACGTCCCTCTACCTGCTCTCAGAGTAAAGTGATCAGCAAGGTCAGGCTAGAATTTAGCACCTGGCCCACTTGTACTAGACTTCACCTTGGACAAACACCCACATGGTCCCCATACCTGCCAGCGGGCCGACTTTACACATGTCTGTGGGGACCTGTTGCCTTGGTCCTGAAATGCAGCTTCCTACAGTGACAATCCACTCCGCCCACTCCTCTGTCCATCAGTCGACAGGCTTTCCTCCAGGGGCCGCGGTGTGAATCTGATTTGGGGCCAGTGGTGCCCACACAACTCTGCTCTCACTCCAGCACCAGGTAGGACCTCCAAGGCTGGGACGGGGTTCCAGGGCAAGGAGCACACGGCACAGCTTCAGACGCACGAGTCTGCTCTGGGTGGCTTCTGGGCCACTCAAGAGTTCGGGGCACCACCACTGTGCCGAGGATGCTAAGTGACACAGGTCTCCTTTCCTGTAGACTCTCCCTTGCCCTTAAGGTGAATCTCCAAGCTGCCCATCTGCAAGTCTCCCGGAAAATGCCCACTCACCTTCACGTGGTACCTCCCCTCTAATCATCAGATGCCTTTCCTTCCCAAAGAGCATTCGCTAGGAAACCAGACAGCAGCATCTCAGACCAGTTTTCTGTCAGAGTCACAACCACAATAGTCGGAGAAACGGAACCACCATCTCGGCACCAAGTCTCTCATCTTGCAGCTTGTAACGTCACTGTTCTCTCCGTCTCCTCCCACGTGGAAGGTGGACACAGGAGCACGGGCGGGGCCCCATGCATCTGCAAGTCAGCCTCTCGTCCACGTGTCAGTTCTGAACACAGCTTGCCCTTGCCTGCCAGGCCCTTTCCCCACAGCAGGAAGCAGCAGGGGCTCTTCACAGGTGCCCAGCGCCCCACAGACAAGGCGTTCTGGCACGGGGCGAGGGACACACATGAGCAGGGCAGGGAGAGAGGAGACTCCCACACCCCGAGCATGGGCTGCATTTGGAAGACTCCCACCTGAGGGCTCCCGCTGGAGCCCCTCAGAGCCCTCAGGCCTCCTGACTGGGCCCTGGAAACCGGCTAGCTGAGGCACTCCCTCAGACCCCGCCCCTGCCTCTCCCAGCTGGGGAGGGTCTTGCTTCTTCAGAACTTGACTTTGTAGTGCAGGCTGAGCCCCGCCGCAGCTCCAAGGATGGGTCCCCATGGGCACTCCTGTCCCGTTTCCCTTCCTGGTTTATTCTCTAGCAGCCACTCAACCCGTCCAGTAAGCCCAAGTTTCAAGGAACACTCCTCAAGTTAAGTTTCCCCTTGTCCTCTAGTGTGACTGCACTCATGAAGTCATTCACCCACGATAAAGACGAAGCAGGGTCAACGGCTCAGACACTGCACCAGGTGCAGGTCGGGGTCGCTGCCTTCCTGGAGGAAAACGGATGTCTACCACCCGACACACAGGAACAACTCGCGGTTAAGTGCCACCAAGGACAGGAGAGAATCGGGGCTGAGGCAGGACCAAGCGGTTTCCCACAGAGGATTCAGTTCCCGAAAGGTCTAGCTCCTGCCAGTGGGGAGGGCAGCAGTGTGCCTGGCATGTAAGAAACCCGGAGAGACACAGGCCAGGTGGACTACACAGTCCCTGAACACGTTCAGAAGGTCGCTTTCCTTCTGCGAGCAACAGACGCCCTTCCAGGACTGAGCAGGGGTGTGACGTGGTCACTAACTGCAGTGGGACTGGACTCAAGGAGCAGAAGCAGATGGGGCAGGTTGGTTGGGGTGCCACACGTTCCAAGCAGAGACGGTTGTTTGGGCTGGAGTGGTGTCAGGGAGGCTGGGAGCAGAGGACCATCCACACGATGCTTAGAGACAGAAATCAGCAGGCCTCAGGGAGGGCCAGTGAGGACCAGGCAGTGGCGGGAAAAGACATGTCAGGCGCCCTGGCAGGAAGCCCAGACTGGGTGAACACTGCAGCTCACTGGCACTACGCTTCCCTCCACACCCATGTTCCAGAATTTCTAGATTAATGCGAAGCCCTTCTCATATTTACTCCTAAATCAACTCCTGAAACCACCATCAAGCATCTACTGTGCATGGAGACGGAGCTGACCAACAGCCCATGCCCCCTGTGCCCACCTCCTCCAAGCCCTGGGTACCCCCGGGGCAGTCTCCAACTCCAGCAGCGAACACACCTCCCCAGGCCAGACCCTCCTGCCTCCTGACGCCATCATGCAGGCCACACTGCAGACTCTCCCCCAGCCCCACGCCCAGAGGCATTCCGCAACACAACAAGTGGCACAAGTGCCTTCCACTCAGACCCACTCCTCACTTCATTATATCCTGAGCCTGGGATGCCCAGAGCATCAAGTCAAACCTCCCTGGGGCGCTGAGCCTTGCTCTCAGAGGAAGACCAGGAACTCACTGACCTAATCAAATTCCTTTTCTCTCAAATGTCCCAAATGTGGGAACTACATGTGACTTGTGATCTTTCAGTTGTTGCCCAGATTAGTTTGTGCTGGGTTCTAGCCCATCACCGAGATGGGTGCTTTCGTAAATCCTGGAGCCATACTGTCCAGTAGGACCACTGGAGCTATTTTAATTACAAGTATGTAAAGTTTCGGTGCTTCTCAGTGGCACCAGCCACCCACTTAATGGTCAGGGCCCTGCAGCCCGTGGCTGGCCCACAGGAGAGCACAGGTCAGCACATCTCCAGTCCCTTGAAAAGAGGTGCCAGGTGGTGGCACGTGGGCACTGCCATGGCGCTCTTGGCATGCTAGATTTTAACCTTCCCTTTAAAACACAAAACTGAGTCAGGCTTCGTGGCTCAGCCTATAATCCCAGCACTTTGGGAGGCCAAGGAGAGTGGATTGCCTGTGTGAGTTCGAGACCAGCCTGGGCAACTTGGCGAGACCTCATCTCTACAATAAATCAAAAATCAGCCGGGCATGGTAGCGTGCACCAGTAGTCCCAGCTACTTGGAAGGCTGAGGCGGAAGGATCTCCGGAGCCCAGCAGGTCGAGGCTGCGGTGGCCGGGAGCGGCCACTGCACTCCAGTCTGGGCGACAGAGTGAGACTCCAACTCAAAACAAACAAACAAACAAACAAACAAAAAACAAAGGCAATCATATATGAATGTGATCAGGTTGCAGGACAATTATGGCCTCATTGTGACTGGCTCATAGTTCTTTACTGACCATCTACCCCGAGCCAGTGACCGGCCCCATGAAAGCCCCTGACCATGACCCCAAGGTGTGGCTGTTCCATAAGAAGTCTCGTCAGAGATGGGTTCAGCAGGCTCTGCACACAGCAACTCTGAGTTGCCACATTTGCTCACTAGGTAAGGAGGCCACTGGCCTCTGTCACTGCTTATCAGAAAAAAATCTAAAGCCCTCCCTCCCACATGCCAACACTAAAGCAGGCAACTGCAGCGGCAGGGGAGCAGCTGTTTCCGGTCACCTCCTCCACAGCGAGTACCGAGCACCACAGAGACGTCCACGGGCAGGACCCAGGCTCCCAGGTGTGGGTGCCAAACTCTTAGGATGTGGCAGGAGACCTGGCCCCAAGCCACCTGGGAGCCTCCGGGGACGTGCCTGCGAGCTAGCTTCAGTGACCCTCTGCCACATGGCGCTGCACACGTGGAATGATGGGAAATACCAAGAACAGAGTTCATCCACACCAGGTCAGCTTCCCCAGCACCCTGCGAGCCAGCAAACGCTACCCACAGCCCTCTCGGTGCATGCCAGGCACGGCTCTCTGGGCTCATTCAATCCTCCTGGCCTCTCAGAGGCGGGAAACAGAGGCACGGGAGGTTGGTTCCCCAAGGCCCCTGAAGCAGTACCTGGCTCCTGGGCCTGCTCTCCTCACGCTGGGTGCTCTGTGGCAGGTCCTTGCAGCCTGGTGTCTTCTGGGCCGGCTGGCAGGTTCAACCTCCTGTTCCGCCCTCCTCACCCAACAGCCCCACCCCTCTCTAAGGACTCTGCCCAGCACTCCATGGCTGCCCCTCCCTCCCAGCTCTTCTCCTTCTGAGGAAGGAGCTCTCACACGTATCGTAATCTAACACACGAGGCACGTGTCTTTTGACTGGCGTGCTGCCTAGGCTAGACACAGTGCCGTGTGCAGGCAGAGGCCACGTCTGCGTTGCTCCCATCAGATTCGCAAAGCCAAGCACAACACTTGACCACAGTTGACACCCAAATCCTTGTTGAATGACCGATCATCACTGTTTAGTCAGTCTTCGGTAGAAAGACCTTTTTTGAGTTGGAGTCTCACTCTGTCGCCCAGGCTGGAATGCCGTGGCACACTCACGGCCATCCCAGCGTCGACCTGCAGGGCTCTGGTGATTCTTCCACCTCAGCTTTCCAAGTAGCCGGAACTACAGGCGTGCACTACCACACCTGGCTAACTTTTTTTAAAATTACTGCTATTTATTGTAGAGACGAGGTCTCGCCAAGTTGCCCGGGCTGGTCTTGAACCCACAGGCTCAGGCAATCCACTTGCCTTGGCCTCCCAAAGTGCTGGGATTACAGGCTAAGCCACCAAGCCCAGTCAGAAAGACTTTTAAATTCTCTTTTTCAAGCCCAAAATGATAAATATGACCATCTTTAGGAACACTGCTTAAAAGAGAACATTAGGTCTAAGGAATGAAAACGGAGTAAGAGAACAAGACAGCTGATGTCAGCTCTAAAGAGCAAAAGAGAAATGAAACTTATAAAGTCCACATTGCAATTCTGAAAGGTTATTTGCGGGGGCACTCCAAGGGGTGGGTTTTCATTGCAAATCCTTAATAAGCCCAGGAGTGAAGACAGCTCTCTTGCCCAGTGCCATTCTCAACTGGCAGACTAAGCCGAGGAGGCACTTAATGTGTTTGTCCCAATAATCTTCTTAGAGGAAAGCCCTTAGAGCCAACAGTCCGGGCAAATCCACCAGACAAAGGCTACCTGGTCATCTCGAAGCCCACCGGGTTTCCCATCCCTCCAGCTTCCATGCGGAAAGGTCAGACGCTTCCCTCTAGGCCCATTTATGCTCACGGTGACCTGGCCCGGGGCTTCTGTTCATCAAAGAAAAACCATTCCTTTCAAGGACTAAAATCTTCTGCAACTCCCGTAAGAGTGCATTCTTTAGGTTTAACAAAGTTCTCCCAACACAAGTAGCCCCCTCCCATTCACGGTTTCAACTGAGGTCTGAAAACGCTAAATGGCAAATTCCAGAAATACACAATGTGTGAGTTTTAAACCTGGCATTGTCCTGAGGAGTGTGGTGAACTATCTCCTTGTCCTGCTCCCGCCTGCCCGGGAACTTCCCTTTGTCCAGTGGATCCACACTGTCTAGGCCCCAAAGTCACTCAGTCGGCGTCTCAGTCATCCGATGGATTGTCGTGGGATCGCAGTGTTGTGTCCAAATCACCCTTATTTCCTTCATAATGGTCCCAAGCGCTAGAGCAGCGATGCTGGCAACTTGGTTATGCCAAAGAGAAGACACAAGTGCTTCTTTTACATGAAAAGGTGAAAATTCTCAAGTTAGGGGGAAAAAGTCATATGTTGAGGCTGCAAAGATCTCCAGTGAGAACAAAGCTTCTGTCCCTGAAATTGTCAACAGTATATCGTTATCACTGTTCTATTGTTGGTTGTTGTCAATCTCTTACTGCACCTAATCTATAAATTAAATGTTATCCTAGGTACGTCTGTATAGGAAAAAACATGGTGCACAGAGGATTCGGTCCTATCTATGGTTTCAGGCATCCCCTGGAGAAAAGCATCAGCCAGAGTCCTGCACCCTTGACCTTGACCGTGCTGTGTGATCTTGGACACGTCATTTTACCTCTCTGAGTCTGTCTTCTCATCTTAAAATAAGATTCATGATAGTATCTACAACTTGTAGGGAGCTGGGAGGCTGAGCAGGAGAACACAGCCTGGCACACGAGTCTCCATGAATAACAGAGGGCTACTCTTGTTGTCATCACCGGCCTGCTGTTTTCTGCTCTTCAGACCACTGTCGCAAACATCCCTGGGTCTTCGCAAGTTCTGAAGGAAGGGAGTCGTTTCCTGTAGCCACTTAGTTCCTCAGACCCCAGCTTCAAAAGCTCGAGCAGCCCGTGCGACCGTGCTGGGGCGGGAAGACCCAGACACGACTCTTCACGTGAGGGCCCAGCGTGGCGTGGTGGTGTCCTGCCTGGTGTCTTGCCTCCCTGCCCGGTGCAGTTCCGGGCGATCCGCAAGGCCACTGGAGAGCGGGAGTCTCCGGTGGTGACGCACGGATAACAGGCGACTCCCGGGGCTGCAGCCAGGCCTCCCGACGCCCCGTCCAGTACGCCCTCCACCCCAAGCCAGCTCAGGCCTCCTGAATGCTCATGACCTCCTAGCATCCTTCCCATCAATGTGCTTCACGGGCACGTCGCACGATGCCATTAAACGTGATCAGAAGTCTGGAGAGGGACAACACAGAACCTCGCACAGAGCCCCTGAGTTGCTTTAAAGTTCACATGTGAGAATGTTCACATAATTGTGGGTGCCCAGTCTTTGTATAGCAGTACTGATCTTTAACTTGGGGTTTAAAGTTGACAAAGACCTTCGTGAACAGGTGGGACGATGGGAGCTGTCTGTCCATGGCGCGTTAGCTCCTGAAGTTAATGTTTCTCACAGGGACAAGAGTCATCCAAATGACAGAGCTCCAGGCAAGCTGGAAACACTCCCCCAGCCACAGATCAGGGGCTGCAGGCTGGGCTCTGAGGGGTACGCCTCACAAGGTGCTTCCCAGCTTTACCTTGACCTTGTTGTGCGATCTTGGACAAGTCCGTTCTGTCACTAGACAGCATCAACTGCTACGGGAGCTCAGCATGGCCAGGGACATGAATAATCTCATTTAATTCTTACAGCTACCTACAGATAACATATACTACCCCGGTTCATCTAAGACCACGGACTATAAGACACACTGTTACTATGTACTACAAAAGGAAGTCACTGCCAACTGCAACCATAAGACCCACAGATTGCAAGATGCTTTTTCCCCAGAAAAGTGAAGATGAGACAGACTGTACAGTCTTAGCACTGTGGAAATGGGAACATTACCCCACTTTATAGATGACAAAACGGAGGTACAGAGAGAAAGTAATTCAGCCTCAAGGTCACAAGCTGGTAGGGAAAACACGGGGATGCAGTCTCAGTGAAACTGGTCACCTTTCCAGGCAGTGAACAGACGTCCCAGCAGTCACCTGGATTTCCCAGAACTGTGGAGGGGCAGGGGACAGAGAGGCAGACATGCAGCTAATTCTGGATCCAGCAGGAGCACAGGGGTCACTCAGCCCGGCACCTCTCTGACCAGCTCTGAGCCTGAGCTTTCTCAGGCCACTCAAGAGGGCATGAGACTACAAGACTACCTCTAAGAAACGGCCGTCTCTCTCCCGGGAAGGCGACAGTACAGTAGGAAGAGCACGTGTTGGAACGAGTGTCCTGGGCTGGCAGTCCTGCTCCACCATCTAAGCAGCCCGTCATCTTGGGCAAGCTGAACTGCTGTGAGTCTCCATTTCCTCTTCTGTGACAGGAGGCCACCAACAGCCAGGCCCTGGAGGGCTGTTCCAGGACTGCAGAGGGTATATGGAAAGAGCAGAAGGCCGCGTCTAGCAGGGAAGAAGCTCAGCAGTGCTCTTTCTACACTTGTCTTCTTCTGCCTTGGGACAGAATCAGGGGGTAAGCATTCCCTGTGACCTCACCAATTACTAAGGGGTCCCTCAGGAAACAAGGAGCAGACAGAAGAAAGCAGACCCGAGGAATACTCAGGCAGAGAAAGTGAACTGGGAGCACCTGGAGAGCAAGGAACTGTGTCTGTTTAACAAACTTCCTGAGTACACGAACTGCTAGAGGAAAGAAAGAACGCACACTTACCATCCACAGACACCAGTCAACAGGTGAGAGGACGACTAGAACTTGACTTTGACCCCGACGCAGAAAGTTGGTCTTGAAAGCTTCCGTATGACACCATCCCCGTGGCTCGGGCTTGTCTCACATGATCTGACAGTCTGTGCCCTTCTCCCCTCTCTCTCCTCAAGGGCTTCAGAAAACCCCAGACCATAGGAGCTCCTGATGTGGGGGAAGGCCAATCACACGGCAGGCCGCCCTTCTTTCTCCATCCTCTCCATACCATCTAGAAGTGTCCGTACACAGCACTCTCGGTAAGAGTCAGTTGAACGGGTGTTTCTTTCCTGACTCCAGGCGGCTGCTTTTTGTCCAAAGCATCCCACGCATTATTCTGTCTAGAAGCTGAACACTTCCTGCTTCTCTACAGGCATCCAGACATGTCACCTCCAGTACCCAGCGACACCTTGAGCACATACAGTTGCAAATCCTCTCACACAGCACAACTGGCTCGTCAGACCTCAGCCCCTCAGCCCCACCAGGCTCCCAGCTCCCTCCTTCTGTCCCAGCCCTCAGCTACTCCACCACCAGCGCCTTCTGGCCAGGGTCTGTCTGTGAACCCCCTTCCTCGGGCACAGGCCTATTCCTGGGGGCCCACGTGAAGCTCAGCTCTCCCGGTGCCCTCACACGCCCTCTCCCAGCCTTCCAGGACACCCCAGAGAGCTCGAGCAGCAGGAGGAACGGCCCGGGGCCCAGGAGGCTTGCCAGTTTCCGGATCCTTAGACCACCCGCCAATTTTTGGAGGAACTTGCAAGATCACTCAACAGCCAAGGGCTGGGGCGAGCTGACAGGGACGGCAGTGTCACCCTTCCGACAGGAGATCAGCATCCCTGTGGCCCCAAGTTGGAAAATTCACACGCAGCAGCTCCAGGAGCCGCCCGAGCTGCTCTCGCTCTGCTGCTGGCTCCAGCAGGTGTCTGCTCAAGACCGGGGATCGCCAGGACGCGCAGGGGCAGAGGCTCGGCCGTTCCCTCGTGTGCCAGCCGCGCGATGCGGACGCTGGACTCCGGTGCGACATGGCCGGGGTGGACGCTGGACCCACCAGACTCCAGACACGACGAAGGCAGGTGTGGACACCAGACTCCAAAGGGGACCGAGGCAGGTGTGGACACGGGGCTCCAGATGCCCCCGAGGCAGGTGTGGACGTGCTGCTTCAAACCGACGACAGCAGGTGTGGACGCGGGTTCCAGACATGACCCAGGCGGACGCCAGCGAGGTGTGGCCGCGGGGCCCAGAAGCCACCGAAGCCGGCGTGGACGCGGGG
>NW_007248722.1:187724-187982 GCF_000164805.1 Carlito syrichta | reverse complement strand
GCGGCCGGAAGGCTGCTCGGGAGCGGCCCTCTCCCTCCGCGGTTGCGGCGCCCCCCTCGCGTTGGGCCTGTCTCAACGGCCTCCTCCTGCAGCCTCGCGACGAGGGCTTCTGCTGGGGGGGGCTCGGGGGCCGCGCGGAAACGGAGGCTCCGAGAGCCGGGCGTGTCCCCCGGGCAGGCTCACTCGAAGGCGGCGTCGGGGCCCTCGGACTCGTCTCTCCGAGCCCCACGCCGGAGACTGGCCTTAAAGGCGCCTTCC
>NW_007248722.1:185213-187704 GCF_000164805.1 Carlito syrichta | reverse complement strand
CGGTGGCCCCGGCGGCGGGTCCTGGAGCCGGGCCCACCCCGCAGAAGCACTCGTTGGCAGACGTGGACCCGAGGCCCGAGAGGCAAGGCGACCCGAAGGCGGGGGCTGCACGTGGGGAGGGCCCCGCTCATCCCGGGCTGTGCCCCCGGTCCTCCGCAGCCGTGGGCCGCGGCCCAGCTGCCCGTCACCCCGGGTCTGGACATGCGGATCCCCGGCCCCGCACGTGGCGAGTGTGGACACTCGTGGACCTCCAATCCCAAGTCCCAGCCGGCCTGGGGAAAACATTCGCTTCCAACACACAGAACTAATCCCGCCCGCCCCCCTCCCCGGGCTGGTGGTCGGAGGGCCACGCTCGGGTGCCTAGTGTGCGTGTATCCTAGACCTGGAATCTGAATTCCGCTGCCAAAAAGAAAGCTAAACGCTTTTTTTTTTGAGTTGGAGTCTCACTCTGTCACCCAGACTTATCCTCAAAATCAGCACTGTGCCCGGGATACTGAGAAGAGTCCCCCGAGTGGGTCACGCCAAGCACCGGCACAGAAGGGCACTGGGTCCGGGTGGAGCAACAGCTGAAAGCCTGAAATCCTGGTGGTGGAAGGGCTCGTTCGAGGCCACGGGCACCAGGAAGCCAGCCTAGTTCTCTGACCCGGGAGTAAACACCTTACTGGCAGACACACCCTAGCTCCGGGCCATCACCACCAGGCCCAGTCATAACCTCAGAAGGATGCCCTGCCCCTTGGTGCCTCCTCCCAATGCCATCAAGCCCTGCCCACCTGCTGGCGGCGTTGGCTAACCCTCCGCGTGCCTCCAGTCACCCATCTGACCCAGAGGTCCCTGCCCTAAGCTTGGAGGTCAGACCCTCCGCCCGCCCCCACCAGAGCTATTCCACACAGACTGGAGCTCTTGGAATGGCCTCCACACAGTCACCACACAGTTTCTGCGGTGAGAACACACCGGTGAAGCGTTTGCCAGGGACGACTCTGCTCTCGGATTGATCGGCCTCATGGGGCGGAGTCTCTGGGCTACAGGCCTCAGTGCTGGCATCCCTGCCTGCCTCCCTGGAATATTCTTGTCCCAATGGGAGAAGGTCCAGTGGGAGAGGTCTGGAAGGGCAGAGAGGGCAGTGGTCGCCAGAGACACAGCTTGAGCGACATCTTCAACCCCTGCCTCAGACAGAGAGAGGGAGAGAGGGGGAGAGAGGAAGGGAGGGGGAAAGAGAGGGAAGGTTAGAGAGAGGGAGAGAGAGCGACAGAGAGGGAGAGAGGGGTAGAGGGAGGGAGAGCCCTGCAGCTGCTCCTCGGGGAGGGCCTGGAAGCTGCCAGTGTGTGTCTCAGAGTGCCCCCACCACTGTGCTCATACCAAGCCCCTTTTATCAATGTTATCAGCCTGACCGCAGACTAGGGTCAGTAAGACCCACCAGGGACACTTAGAAACTCTTTGAAAAGTGAAGTATTTGGATTCTTTGGAAAATAAATGAGCACAATAATATTAATACTTCCTACCTGATAAGAGATCACTATGTGCAGTAGCAATGCCAAATCCTTTGCATGTGCTAATTCATTGAAACCTCATGATAACTCTGCATTATGTGTGACGGCTGTGACCATTTCCTTTCCATTTTATGGATACAGATAATGAAGGTCACAGGCATCCGTGATGCGCCTGAGATGAGAGAGTGAGTGAAGGGGCACCCGGCTCCTCCAAACACTCCACTCCAGGGCTGGCTGAGATGCCCTGCTAGATGGACAGCTTCAAAAGTCAAGAGCACCAATTTTCAACACAAGGAAGTCTATGGGAGCACGGCCGGGAAGTTGAAGTTTCGTGCTCTACACACCATGTGCTTGACCCTGAACACATTATATCACTGCATCTCTGAGTCTTCGATGGCTTATCTGTAAAATGGAATAAGAGCAGATTCAGCCCCTTGGGTCAGCATGAAAATCAAATCAAATGAAAAATACATACAAATGTATACCTACAAGAGTGATTTTAGAGCATGGCCTTTGTGGTTCGTGGCAGTGACCTATGACCAAGGTCAGGGATTGTGAAGCTAAATTCAGTATCAAGCAAGGCCAGGTGCAGTGGCTCACATCTGTAATCGCAGCACTTTGGGAGACTGAGGTGGGAGGATCGCTTGAAGCCAGGAGTTCAAGATCAGCCTGGGCAACATAGTAAGACCCTGTCTCTACAAAAAAGTAGGAAGAGGAGGGCTGAGAGCAGGAGCTGCCCTGGGAGAGGAAGGGGTCTGGGTAGCCCTAGGAGCCCATGCATATGTGGTGGCACTGGGTGGCACCAGGCTGCAGAGCTGGACAGGAGTTCCCTGGGGCTTCACCTCCAGGCCCAGAGGTAGAGAAGCTGGAATCAGGACAAGGCCAGGGACAGCAGGAACACTGACAGCCAGGCCCTGCGCCTGGGGGTGGGGGTGGCCTGGGGCAGTGGAGGCCAGGTTTCCTAGTGGCAAGCTCAGGTGTGGTCATGGAACCGGTTTCCGGAT
>NW_007248722.1:155896-185193 GCF_000164805.1 Carlito syrichta | reverse complement strand
CGGTTTCCGGATCGGACCCCCCCCAGCCTCTCCTCCCACCCTCAGGGGTCGCCTGCTTGGCCTCAGCACCCTCAGCCCTCACTGCGCCTGCACCAGCGACCCTCCCAGGTGGGCAGGGGTCCTTCCCCCCAGCTCCACGTGGCTGCGGACCGGACCGGCCTCCCCTTGCCTGGTCTCAGGCACAGTGTTTGGTTGTGTTTTGGCCAGGGATGCCCAGAAGGCAAAGCCTGAGACGACAGCATGAGGACTTTGGGGGGAGGCGGATCAGAGAGCATGACCCCGGGATGGAGGCCGAGGCGCCTGAGGATGTGTCACTGGGGGTCACGTCGCCGCTGGATCTGGAGGGACCATCCGAGCATCCCAGGACCAACTCTGTGGCAGGGGGAAGGGAAGGTATTTATCCCCAGGCCCTGCCCACAGGCAAAAGCCTCTGCTGGGACCTATGCTTGCCTTCCAGGACCAACACGGCCTGAGCTGTTGTGTCAGGAGGGGCGCCCAGGGCTGGGGCTTGGGATGGCTGCTGCAGGGCTGTGGGAGCATTCGCAGACCCAGCACCACAGCCGTGACTGGAAGGAACTCGTGTGCACGTGGGGTGTCTGGTGGAAGACATCTGCAAAAAGAGGGACACGTTTGGAGCAAGGAAACCCCCAGCATCTTAAGTTAGGATGGAAGGACAAAAGATTTCGAATGTCCTTTCCTGAGATGGCACTACAGAGAGGCGCAGCAGGCTGGTGGCTCTGGGGCTGGAGTCACGTCCACCTGGGCTCGGGGTCTGCCCCCATCACTGCCAAGTCGTGAGACCCGGGAGAAGCGACTGAGCTCATTTCCTCATCTGCAGATCTCAGTGTCCACACAGAATGCTGTCGTTGCGATGACGTGCACGTGAATTGCTTCGTTTGGCAACTTGACATTGTAGGCGCCCAATTCACGGAGGCGGTTGTTTTTCACTCTAGAGAAAATGGCTGGCTGGAATGTGGGGCATGCAGGAAGCCAGTGGGTAATGTCTTAAACCTCAAAAACAGAAGTAAAAGAAGATATCAGTCATGTCCAGTGGCTCGTGCCTGTAATCCCAGCACTTTGGGAGGTCAAGGCAGGAGGATTGCTTGGGCCCAGGAGTTCAAGACCAACCTGGGCAATATAGCACGACCTCGTCTCTACAATAAATCAGAAAATCAACTGGACATGGTGGGACATGCCTGTAGTCCTAAGTACTCAGGGGGCTGAGGCAGAAAAATCACTTGGGCCCAGGAGGTAGAGGTTGCAGCAAGCTGTGATTGTGCCACTGCATTCCAGCCTGGACCACAGAGTGAGACCCTCACTCCAAAAAAAAGGAGCTATCATGGGGTTCTGGAGACCAAAAAGTGCTTCTAATACTTCAAACAACCAAACAGCTTCCAGTGACAGTGACCACATATCCTGGTGTTCCCAGGATGGCATCCACTTCAAATATCCTCTCATGTTGGCCCATGGGTGAACTCATTTGAGAAACAGTCACCTTGAACTTAAGCCAGAAAACAGTGAGTTGGTCTATCCCCCACAGAAAGGAAGACTCAGCCTCAGTGTCCTCCACCACACCCCTTCCAGAGTGTAGACCTGTCACCCTCTCTCCAGGGGATGTCCTTTCTCCACATCTCACCTGTGGAGGCAGCTTTATTTGCACAGGTGAGCTGGGTCACAGCCACGAGACTTCCCGAAGAACCAGACGCTGGAAGTGCTTGGATACTATGCAGCAGAGGAGGGGTAGAGATGGCAGGTCCCGTCATGTCTCCCACCCCCAGCAGTTTCCCTTCCTTTGGGCCTGTAAGACCCACCACTGCAGGAAACACTTGGGGCTTTTCAGTTGTGAGTCGTCAGAGTGCACTTTCTTTTTTTGGGGGGGGTCTCACTCTGTCGCCCAGACTGGAGTGCAGTGGCCGCTCCCGGCCACCGCAGCCTCGACCTGCTGGGCTCCAAGGATCCTTCCACCTCAGCCTTCCAAGTAGCCGGAACTACAGGTGCGTGCTACCACACCCGGCTCGTTTTTTTTTAATTGTAGAGATGAGGTCTCGGTAAGTTGTCCAGGTGGGTCTCGAACCCGCGGACTCAGGCAATCCACTTACCTCAGCCTCCCAAAGCGCGGGATGACAGGTTGAGCCACCAAGCCCAGCCAGAGTGCAGAGTGCACTTTCTAATATTTTTAGCTCATTTCCCATTTAGAAGATAAAAAGTGCAGTTTGCAGCCACGCTCATTTAATTTTACACAAACACATTCTTTGAGGCTGAAGAAAATCTGACTGGTTTTCAACATGAAAATAAAATATAAAAATTGTTAGCCAGGCACTGTGCTCAAGTCGGTGATCCCAGCACTTTTGGAGGCCGAGGTGAGGTCCAGGGGTTCTACACCAGCCTGGGAAACTTGGCAAGACCTTATCTTGACAATAAATCAAAAATTAGCTGGGCGTGGTGGTGCACACCTGTGGTTCCAGCTACTTGGAAAGTTGAAGCAGAAGGATCACCTGAACTCAGCAGGTCAAGGCTGCAGTGGCCGTGACCGTGCCCCTGCACTCCAGCCTGGGCGACAGAGTGAGACTCTGACTCAAAAAAAAAAAAAAGAAAAGAAAAAGAAATGGAGAATACGGGCTCTCCTCTGCCTGGTGTAAAACAAACAAGCTGTAGCTTTACAGAAGAGTGGAAGGCAGCACAAAATGTTGACTACTGTTAGCAGGTTGCAAGAGGATAAGTGAGTTTCTTCTTCTTCTGTGTGCCTGTATATTAATCCTTTTCCTATTTGCCCTCAGAATACCTGCTGGCAATTACCCTGAGATGACTTGTGGGCCACAGTCCTAACTTCTAACCTCACCCCCAAAATTTGCCACTAAATATCTCACTTTTGTGATTATTTTTGTATCACTCTAGTATATCAATGGTCTTTGGAAACAAATGACATCATTCTATTCATAGTATTCCGGTTTTAGTAGTGGTATTTCCATTTACAAAATATAGTAATTATCTTCTTTTTTAAAAAAAGCAATTCTTGATCACTGAAAACATCAAATCCTACAAAATGTAGCACTCCTGTGTGTAATGTTAACACACAAAAACATTATTCAATGCTGATCATCATATACATTTGTTTCATTAGAATTAGAGACAAGTTCTATTTAGAAATAACTCCAAAAACAATTTTTTTTGTTTGAGTTGGCCTCTCACTCTGTCACCCAGGCTGGAGTGCAGTGGCATGCTCACGGCCACCGCAGCCTCGACCTGCTGGGCTCGGGCGATCCTTCTGCCTCAACCTTCCAAGTCGTTGAGACTACAGGCATACACCACCACACCCAGCTAATTTTTTAATTTATTGTAGAGATGAGGTCTCGCCAGGTTGCCCAGGCTGGTTTGGAAACCCTGGGCTCAGGCAATTCCAAAGCGCTGGGCCCCCCAAAGTGCTGGGATTACAGGCGTGAGCCACCACACCTGACTGTATTTTCCATTTCAAATGGGACGTAACACAATGAGTGGCAGTTGCAGCATAAGGTGGGAACAGGCTTGGCTTGGATCCAGTTATTGGGTCTGGGTTCTAATCCCAGCCCCGCCACCAACTCACTGTCTGGGCACACAGTTTACCTCTCTGACCCCAGGCCTGCCATCGATGTGACAAAGATGACAGACACGCCCACTCTATGCCCTCAAGTCTGTGGGATCCTCTAGACTGGACGCTCGGTGGACAGCGAGTCCCTTCTGGGGTCCTCTGCTGAGTCGCGACATCCAGGCTCTGTGGATGAAAGACACTGCAAGCGCAGTGGCTCAAGTCTGGAATCCCAGCACTTTGGGAGGCCAAAGCCAGGATTGCCTGAGTCCAGAGGTTCAAAACTGGCCTGGGCAACTTGGCAAGACCTCATCTCTACAATAAGTAATAATAATAATAAATTAGCCGGGTGTGGTGGCACATGCCTGTAGTTCCAGCTACTTGAAAGGCTGAGACAGAAGGATTGTCAGAGCCCAGCAGGTCGAGGCTGCGGTGGCTGTGGGCATGCACTCCAGCCTGGGTGACAGAGTGAGACTCCAACTCAAAAGAAAGAATAAAAAGAAAGACGGTGCAAGGTTTTGCTCCCCGCCCCCATCCCCTGTTAGTGCTCACTTCTCCATCTCTGGGAATCGTGGGGTAGCAGGCTTCTGGCATGGTCCCCGCAGCTCTGGCTTCCCGACCATTCCTGCCCTCCCATCCTCTCCTCCTGCCACGAGACAGAGCTGACTGTGCGACACTGAGCATGGCGGGAGTGACGAGCCATGACTTCTCAGGCTGGCTCACAAGGGCATTCAGGCTTCTGCCTTGGCCTCCTGGACCACTTGCTGGGGCAGAGCAGCCACCAGGTGGGGAGGACCCTCAGGCATCTGTGGAGGGGTCTCTGCACAGAACGGAGGCCCCAGCAACAGCCAGCTCCGACCTGCCAGCTGCCTGAGGGTGCCACCTGGGAGCTGCGTCCTCCGCCCCGTCAAGCCTGCCGAGGAGCGCAGCCCTGGCGACATCGTGACTGCAATCTCATGAGATGCCCCAGCCAGAACTGCCCCGAAAAGCTGCTCCTTAACTCCTGACCCCTCGAACGGAACAGGTGAGAGAGAAATGTGCATCGTCCTTCTGAACCACTCAGTGCTTGGCTTCTTTCGTTACGGATGCTCTCCCTCACTGGCTTTGTCCTGTGGTATGCACCAACCACGCTATTCTGGGACTTCTGAGCCCAGGCCTTGTGAGACGGAAGCTTTCCCTCCTGGCCTGGGAACTTGCCGGCCACACTGGGAGAAGCCCCAGCCACGTGGAGAAGCCGTGAAGAAGGGGCCCGAGGTGCTCCTGGTGAGAGCCCCGGTGGATGTCCCAGCCAGTCGGCACCAGCTGCTGTCTCTGTGGGGCCGGGCACAGAGGTCCCAGCTGAGTCGTGCCCTCAACAGCTGCAGTCCTAGCTGTCACCACGGGGTACAGGACACGCAGCCGAGCTCAGTCAGCCCACAGAAGCGTGAGCCCCAAGGAGATGGCTGTGATTTGAAGCCCCTGGGCTTTGCGGTGCTGTGTCGTGCAGCCGTGTTGACCCGCACGCTGGCTCAGCTCTTAGCACCTGACTGACCCTTGAGAGATGTCTGTGAATACCTAGGGGCCCCGATGGGCCTCAGTGCCCTCTCCTGTGACCTGGCAGAGGGGCCAGGCACAGCGGCTCGTGCCTGTACTCCAGCACTTTGGGAGGCCAAGACAGGAAGGCCACTTCAGGGCCAGGAATTTGAGACCAGCCTGGGCCACAGAGGGAGCCTCATTGCTACAGACATTTTTAAAAGTCATCAAGCAGCCGGGCTCGGAAGCTCAGTTTGTAATCCCACGCCTTGGGAGGCTGAGGTGAGTGGATTGTCTGAGCCCGCGGGTTCGAGACCTGCCTGGGCAACTTGGTGAGACCTCATTTCTACAATAAATCAAAAAAAAAAAAAAAATTAGCCGGGCGTAGTAGCGCGTGCCTGTAGTTCCAGCTACTCGGAAGGCTGAGGCGGAAGGATCGCCGGAGCCCAGCAGGTCGAAGCTGCGGTGGCCGGAAGTGGCCATTGCACTCCAGTCTGGGCAACAGAGTGAGACTCCAACTCAAAAATAAAAATTAAAATAAAAAAATAAAATAAAACGTCATCAAGTGTGGTGGTGGTGCCTGTGGCTTCAACGGCTCAGGAGGCTGAAGTGGGAGGATCACTTGACCCCAGAAGTTGGAGGCTGCAGTGAACTATGATCACACCATTGTACTCCAGCCTAGGTGACAGCGTGAGGCCCTGACTCTAAAATCAGTAGATAATACCGTGGCAGAGGCCAGGCCCCTGCCTGCCACATGGCCTCTGAGACTCCGCCTCGGTGCCATGTTGTGGCTGCACACCTGGTTCTCGCAGGAAGACGCCTGTGATTGCTGCACCTCCAGCCCCCACGCCACACCAGCTCCTCTTCCTCCCCGTGAGGCCCTGGCCCAGCCCAGGCACCGGCACTTTCCTGGCATTCCCGTCGTGGCTGTGTCCAGGCAGGGGGAGTGCACAGGCCCTCGGCCCTGCAGGTCATGCCTGTGTAGGTCAGCCAGAGGACGCTGGGGACATCGCCAGCCAGGCCCTAGGGCGGAGGCAGAGAGTGGAGCCCACACAGGCTGTTGCCACTGCCTTCCTTCAGGCCAAGCCTGCAGTTGTCTGTTGAACACAAAATCGTCTGGGCTCTTCTGTGGTGCGTGGGGCCCCAGCCATGCTGACGGCAAAATGCCTGGGCTCTTCCACAGGGCCTGCGTGCAGGACTGGGGCCACGTTTCCTGGAGTAGAGACAAGGCCTCTGCTTCTGGAACTAGCGCACAGGTAAGAACTCTGGCTTACCTGGTAGCATTGTCCGTCATGAAGGTGCCATGGTTACTGTCCGAGAGGCGCCTACAACCATCTGGGGAAAGGGTGTATCCACCTTTCCACTGAGTAAATTGAAAGGATACCAAGGCCTGGAGGAGGGAGTTGCTGGCCTGAGACCACGGAACAAGCCCAGCTCATGGGTGGATCAGAGTGGCATCCCTTCTGATTCCTGTCACCCATCCACCTTCCTCCACCTTGGGCCTCTCCTGTGGCTCTGCACTGTCGTGGCATGACCCACTTGAGTCCTCACACATGAGAACAGGTGTCCCTCCCTGGCTGTCGCCCACACCCCGCCCCCCGGCATGACTGAGGCCTCTCGTTATGCTACAAAGGTGCCTGCCCATATTTAAGAAGCAACCCAGCTTCCAGAGGCCGGGAGGGATGTGACACTGGCCCTCTATCCTGCCAGAATTTGAAAGGGGCTTATCGCACAACACTCACACACTGCCAGGGGGGTTACAGAAGCAGAAAAAGCTGGTTAACTTATCTAACATAGCCACTTGGGGTTTCCAAGTTGGGCGTTCTTTCCAGGGTTTCCAAGAATTACTAAGTTTTAGAGGAGAGGTCACAGCACACAGTTTCAGTATACTTAATATATGAGGTTATAGTTTCATCACATTTCACATAATTCATCACACTTAATATATAAGGCTTCACACAGGTTCCATACAATTCATCACCTCTTACATTTCCCCCCTTTGAGTTGTTCCTAGAGCTAAATCGTGGACTCTTCGTATAGGGACCTGGCTTGGGTTCTTAGTATCATTAAGTTTGTGGGAGTTAACCTGTGCTTTATGTAATTTAGAAGGCTTTTAATTATGCATGGCACTACGGTCACACATATCAGAACTAAGAGCAGAGGTCCTGCGATGGCTGAGACCAAGGTTGTGAGCCAGGGAGACCAGGAAAATAGGGATTGATACCGGTTTTCTGAGACCCGTGTTTTTAACATTCTACGTTTAATATTTTCTCTGACTAAGGCAAGCGTTTCTCAGATTATTCCTGTTTGTTGGCATAAAAGCAACAGGTCTCCCCTAGTGCCGCGCGTAGTCCTTCTTCTTTCATGAAGAGGAGGTCCAGCCCCTTCTGTTTTGGAGCGCTACTTCAGCCAATGAGTCTACCTGTTGTTCTAGCTGAGATGTGCTAGTTTCAAGATTTTGGAGATCCGTGCTAACATGTGTGCTTAGTTCTTTAAGATTTTGGCTTCCTACAGTTAAGGCTCCTGCACCTAAAGCCGTTGATCCTGCAATTCCTAACCCTACAAGGAGAGGCACCAAGACGGGGGCTCATCTAGTTCAGGTAGGGTTTAGGAGTTCAAGCTGCTCCCGCCCTGCAGGCCCTTCAACAATATATACCTGGGGTAATATGTGTACTAGAATGCAAAGTTCTGAACTGTCTTGGAGGAGCTCTATAGCAACACACGGAGTTATGCCTCGTGTGCAGGCAAACCAGGTAGTGGGTGGTGCAACGGCCGTATAGAGGCTCCCAGGAGTGCTAAACTGGGAGACACTTATTCTAGTAGAGGCCGTGCAGGCTTCTTGGCATGGGGAGCTTTCTACATTATAGGATGAAGTATGGAGGCAGGTTCCTTGGCCCTGGAGATCTCCTAAGGTGAGGGCCGGATCTTCACCCCAAGGACATAATCCCCAAAACTGGGCAGTAGTATAATTGAGAATGCGTATGTGCTTCTCAGTATTGTCTACTGAGGAATTGATAGATAATCTTACATAATACAGGGGACAGGGGTCTAAGCATAACCAACAGTCCCTTGCCAAGTTAGGGCGTGTAGCATTGACAAGCTGGTGAACTGCTGATAACATGGGAAGGAGGTGACTTACACTTCCGGGCAGGACAATGGGGAGAGCAACATTTGGCTTTCTAGGTTTTGGGGTAGTTATAGCCACCTGAGTAGAATTGGCTGACTTGGATTTTTTCTGAGTGGGTTCGGGAGCCTATGGCATTGGCAGGAAAAAATTATGGTTAGGATCCACGGAGGTATTGACATGGGGTATAACCTTTTACTGTATAGTGAATCTCATTCCAGGATCTGCTGCTGAGGCATCTAATCTGAATCCCCATGTTTTCCCTGATTGCCATTTGTCCCATTGCAGAACAGTAATTTTTAGTGGATTGCAAGTTCTAATTTGCTTGCAAGGGGAAACAGGCCTCTGTTTATGAAGACTTACGTAGGGGTCCTTGTTAGTCCCCCAGGTGGCTCTAGTTACACACCCCCATGACGCACAGGGGACTGCTGCGACTGGTGGCAGCGGTCGGGTCCAGCAGCCGGGCAGGCATCGAAGTTCCACTTTGTAAGCTGTTGGTCTGCTTCCAAATTGTTAGCACTACATCCCCATGTTAAACTAGGCCACAATTCACAAAGGTCAGAGTTAAAGACTGGTTGCCCATTTCCATAATAAGAAGAGATTACAGTTCTAGTTTCAACATTTGTTAGGTCCCAGGAATATTCTCCTGGGGCATAGTGATGAACTTCATAATGGGGAAGGCTTAAAAGAATAAGGAGGGCTACAGGTCCCCCTGAGAGGTCGGGACACAGCTGCCTCCAGTTACACGATGGACCTAGGGAATTGGGGCCCACAAAAGTCTTATCTTTAGTGGGTCTTCTCCGGTGGCCGGCTTGATGACCTTCCATCTCATCGGCAGTTCCTCGCTGGTTCCGGCGGGGGGTTCTGCCTTCTTTAGTTGAGAATAATGGATCCAGGGACGTACACCGCTGACATTCACCGCTGTGGGAGTGGTCAAGATTACCACGTGTGGGCCTTTCCGTCTTGGGGTTAGAGCCTCGGTTTTGTGCCGTCGGACCCATACTTGATCTCCGGGTTGGTATGGGTGAGGATTTACTGGACCCAGTTCCTGAAAGGCGGCTCACACGGTCTCAGTCACTGAGTTTTGTACTTTTTGAAGTGCCTGTAGTGACTGAAGCAAATTATGGTTAGACAGTTCTAGCAATTTTTCTAAGCCTACTGTTGGAAGTAGCGGTGGGGGCTGCCCAAAAAGGATTTCAAAGGGTGTTAGGCCCTTGATGTAAGGGGGTACATCTTGCCCTTAGGAGGGCATAGGGAAGGAGCGTCACCCATGCTTCGCCGGTCTCTAGGGTTAATTTGGTGAAGGTCTCCTTAAGCGTTCGATTCATTCTTTCTACCTGTCCCGAACTTTGAGGATGATAAGCACAGTGTAATTTCCAATTTATCCCCAGAGCCCTTTGCTATACCTTTCGTAACTTTGGAGACAAAAGCAGGACCATTATCTGATCCTGTTGAGATAGGGAGACCCTATCCCGGGATGATGTCGTTTAAAAGCTTTTTAACTGTTACAGATGCAGTTTCCGCTTTCATAGGAAATGCTTCAACCCATCCTGAGAAAGTGTCTACCAAGACTAACAAGTATTTATATCCATATTGCCCCAGCCTTACCGCTGTAAAATCTGTTTCCCAACGTCTCCCAGGGGTTAATCCCCGGTGTCGGGGCCCTTGGGTGGATACACTGACCTTAGTGGCGTTAGTCTGCTGGCAGGGTATGCAGCTTTGGACGAGTTCCTGGGCCAGCTGGTCCAGGTGGGGCAAGTAGAACTCCTCTCTTATAAGTTCAGTTAGTTTGGTTTTTCCCAGATGAGTGCCTCCGTGGAGTTGTTGTAAGAACTTGCGTCCCAAGGCTTGAGGAAGGAGAGTCTTTCTGTCTTGGAGCTGTATCCATCCATTTGGCTTCGTGGCCACACTCAGTTTTTGTGCTGCACAGAAATCTTCCACTGTGTAAACCGGTGGCTCACACAGCACTGGGAAAGGAAGCGTCAGCAAGCAGATAGCACGGCGGAGGGCCACTTCTTTCGCCGTTTGATCCGCTTTCCTGTTGCCAATCGCCTCATGTGAGTCCCCCTGCTGGTGGCCTGGGCAGTGTATAACAGCCACCTTTGTTGGGGCCCAAACTGCCACCAAGAGGTTTAGAATTTCCTCCCCGTTTTTTATAGTTTTCCCTTCAGCGGTAAGCAATACCTCTTCCTTGTAGATTGTTCCATGTACATGCACAGTTGCAAAAGCATGCGTGGTATCAGTGTAAATGTTAACAGTCTTTCCTGCGCCTGCTTTTAAGGCTTCAGTTAAGGCAGTTAATTCTGCCTTTTGGGCAGAGGTCCCTTGGGCAAGGGGTTCGGCCCATATTGGGTCCTGTAGCGTTACCACCGCTGCCCCCGCGTACCTGGTTCCACTCTCCATAAAGCTACTACCGTCCGTGTAGAGGGTTAAGTCCGGTTCTGGCCAGGGAACTTCTGTAAGGTCTGGGCGCGGCTTCTGGAGGAACTCAGCGAGATGGATGCAGTCATGGGTGCCGCATGTCCCCGCCGGCAGCAAGGTGGCAGGGTTTCAGCTGGCAGTACGCTGGAACCTAATGCGTGGCTGGTTGAGAAGTAAAGCCTGATAATCGGTGAGTCGGGCGTTGGAAATCCAATTAGCTGGGGCCTCTCGGAGAAGGGCTTCTGTTGCATGTGTGGCTGGGACAGTTAGGTCCTGTCCTAGTGCTAACTTGTCTGAGTCTTTCATCAGCACAGCTACAGCTGCAATGCTTCATGGGCAGGCTGGCCATCCTGCCGCCACTGGGTCTAGTTTCTTTGATAGTATGCCACTGGCCTATTCCAAGGCCCAAGTTTTTGGGTTAGGACCCCCCGGGCGACTCCCTGGTTCTCATCTACAAAGAGGTGGAATGATTTTTCGAGATCTGGTAGGGCCAATGCTAGAGCTGAAATTAAGGCCTTTTTTAAGGTTTGGAAGGCTTTCTCCCCCTCTGGGGTCCATTGGAATTCTTTTTCTGGGCCCTTAGTGAGCTCAAATAAGGGCTTAGTGATTCAGCGAATCGCGGGATCCAGAGCCTGCAGTATCCTGCTGCTCCCAGGAACTCCCTGACCTGTTTTTTTGTCCCTGGGATCGGGATGTTGACCACAGCCCAGACACACTGACTCGATAGAGCCCTCTTACCTCCCTGAAGGACAAACCCAAGGTAGGTAGCTGCGGTAGTGCAGAGCTGGGCTTTCTTTGCTGACACTCGGTGCCCCAGCGTTTCCAGTTCTCTCAGGAGGTCTCTGGTGGCCCGTAGACAGCTTTCATTTGTCTCGACAGCAATGAGCAGGTCATCTACATACTGCAACATGGTTACCTGAGGTTTGCTCCTCCGGAAGAACAGCAGGTCTTCTTGGAGGGCTTCACTGAACAGCGTGGGAGAGTTCTTAAATCCTTGTGGGAGCCATGTCCATGTGAGCTGGCCACGTTGTCCTGTCTCCGGGTCTGTCCATTCAAAGGCGAACAGGAGTTGGCTCTGTTTGGCCAACGGGATGCAGAAAAAGGCATCTTTGAGATCTAAAACAGTGTAGACCTGTCGCTCAGAAGGAAGCTCAGTTAAGAGAGTGTACGGATTTGGGACTGTTGGGTGGATGTCCTCCACTCGCTTGTTAACTTCCCGGAGGCCCTGCACTGGACGCTAGTCCCCCGTACCAGCCTGTCTTACTGGGAGCAACGGCGTGTTCCAAGGTGATTGACAGGGCACCAGAATACTGGCCTCCCGGAGGCGGCGGATATGCCTAGCTATGCCTTTTTGTGCTTCTTGAGATATAGGGCACTGACGAACCCGGAAGGGGCTTGCCTGACTTTTTAGTTGCACCACCACTGAGGGGCGGTGACTTGCCAGCCCTGGTGGGTTAGTTTCGGCCCAGACACCGGGGAGCTCGGGCCATAGCTGGGTTAGGAGCTCTGAGTCCGGCTTAGGTGATAAAGGTGGCTTACCTTCTGCCAACAGATACTCGACTTGGAGAGGCACTGTTACGAGGATCTTGGTTGGTTCTTTTAAATCCACTGTCGCTGGAACCCTATATTTGCTTTGAGTTTATGCAGAAGGTCTCGCCCCAAGAGTGGGTATGGGCAATCAGGTATTACCAGGAAAGAGTGAGTTACCTCTCCTTTTCCTAGATTTATAGTTCTTTCAGTGGCCCAGGGGTATAGTTTAGTTCCAGTTGTCCCCTGTACCAGAGTATACTTATTTTGAAGAGGACCATTATATTTTTTGAGAACTGAATGCTCTGCCCCCATGTCCACCAAGAAGTGGACAGGGTTGCCCCCTACCATAAGTTTGGCCCCGGGCTCTTGGGGGGGGGATTAATAGAGCCCTGGCCCCATCAGTCCGATCCTAACTGGAGCACTGGAGTTGGTTGCTGTAGCTCCAAGGTAGGGGATCATGTTCTTGGCCTGTCTGGACAGTCCTTTTTCCAATGTCCCCTTTTTTTTACAAACGGCGCCCCGGTCCTTGTCTCAGGGGATTTTTCTTCCTGTCCTCTTTCCTCTGCGTTCCCCTTTCCACTGTTTTGGCCAAGTTCCTTCCAAAGTTGCAACCATTACTTTAGCTAGTTTCTTTGCCTGTCTATCCTCAGAGGAATCTCTGCTATCATAAACCTTTTGGGCTACCTCAGTTAATTCTGACAAACTTTTTCCTTCAAACCCTTCGATTTTCCGCAGCTTCTTTCTGATATCAGGGCCCGACTGGGAGACAAAGGCTATGACCAATGCCCTCCGATTTTCTGGGGCTTCTGTGTCTATCGGAGTATATGTCCGATAAGCCTCCATGAGGCGCTCCAGAAAAGCGGTGGGAGGTTCCTGTGGTCCCTGAGTAATCTCGCTTACCTTAGACAGATTTGTAGGGCGCCTTGCGGCAGCCCGGAAACCCCCTATTAGAGTCCGGCGGTAGGTGGTGAGACACTCCCTACCGTGATCCATGTTGGGGTCCCAGTCCAGCCTGTCAGAGGGGAAGATACACTCAGCTGGTCGGCCGTCAGGTCCCAGGATTAGCTTTCTTGCCTCCGCAGAATTCGCTCCCTCACTTCCGCGGTGAAGAGGACCTGGAGAAGCTGCTGGCAGTCATCCCATGTAGGCTGGTGCGTATAGAAAATCGTTTCTAAGAGAGAAATAAGTCTTTGAGGTCTTTCAGCGAACGGCGGATTGTGCTGCCTCCAACTGTATAAATTGCTGGTAGAAAAAGGGACATAGACCGTGAAAGGCTGGGTTCCCATCCCCTCCACATTCACCCCCGCGGCTTGCCGCAGAAGGAGGATGACCGGGGTTTCCCCCGAGGTACCGGAGGTTGAGTCTGGACTTGCTGGCTGGTGGGGGGCTGCTGGGTCCTCCACAGGAGGCAGAGGGAGCGTGGGGTGGAGGGGCTGGTAGAAGGAACACTGCTAGTATGTGCTGCACTAAAGATTTCTCGCCCTCCCTGCCCCTGTCCTGCCGCAGGATATGGTGGTGGAATCTCGTCATCCTCCAGCGGAGGCGGGAGGACTGGAGGCTGAGCTTCAGTAGCTTCCTATAAGGCTAAAACATGAAGAGGGTTAGATTCAGCCTTCCTCATCCATGACGGCTGCCGTAGGACGAAGCAGTACCAAGCAGTGAGTACGGGATCTGGTCCGGGTGGTGTCGGTAGATGACCCGTTGAACTCTCTCTGTTACTGACAGGATAAAAGTTCCTTCTGATGGCCAATTACTGTCTGCAAGGCTTGGCCATTCAGAAGAACAGAGAGTAGTTAGCTTATCCCTAAATACCTGGTCTCCTGTTTGCTGAGCAGCATTTTGGAAATCTTTAAAATGATGCAAGACCAGTTCTAGGGGAGTGTTCGGCCGAGAGCCTGACTGCCCCATGACATCAACAACAATAAGAGCAATAGAAGACACAACAGTTACGAACACAAAGCACTACGAGACAAAGACAAGGGCCGGCATGATTGCCTGAGGGTAGACCCAAAACAGGGGACCCTGGTGACGTCTCACCGGGACCCTGGTGACGTCTCACCGGGACCCTGGACTCAGGAATTAACGCTGCACACAGCTTTCCTGGAAGTCCAAACAGACATGTGCACATTACGGAGCAGAAACCTGGCTTACCTCTCTGAGGACTCCAGAGGCGTTGTGAGTCTGCCAGGGATGGCGAACACTGAGCCCACCCGGTAGTCGGCCGCCTGCGAGTCCGTTCCAGGCCCGTCCGACAGCCAGCTGCTCCAGTGCTAACGAACGTCACGAGTCTATGGGCTAGTAGGGTCACAAGGCCAGTCGGTGTAAAGGACCGTGTCAAACACTCGTTTCCCGGCCAGCGCACCAAAGGATGTGGGGTCAGAGCGTTTGATCCACGGAGCCGACACACAATTTACCAAGAGAGGTTTGTTAACTTATTAGCCAGGTTCGACTGGCCAGGGCCACCCACCAGACTCAGGAGTCTCTAGGCGAGGGCCCCATACCGTGGCTGAGGCCTTTCCAGGGTTTCCAAGAATTACTAAGTTTTAAGGGAGAGGTCACAGCACACAGTTTCAGTATACTTAATATATGAGGTTATAGTTTCATTACATTTCACATAATTCATCACACTTAATATGTAAAGCTTCACACAGGCTCCACACAATTCATCACCTCTTACAGAGTCCCAGCCGGGAATGAAGCCCAGGCCCTGCCTGGAAGGAGCTTCAGTCTAGAACTGCCAAGGCTACCCTCTGTTTAAAAAAAAAAAAAAAACTTTATGTATGTATTGGGTTGGTATCTCTCTGCTGCCCAGGCTGGAGTGCAGTGGCACGATCATGGCTCACTGCAGCCTTGACCTCCTGGATTCAGGCGACCTCAGCCTCCCAAGTAGCCAGGACCACCGCACACCACCATGCCCGGCTAACTCTATTTTTTGTAGAGACGAGGTCTCACTATGTTGCCCAGGCTGGTCTCAAACTCCTAGGCTCAAGCAATCTTCCTGTCTTGGCCTCTCAAAGTGCTGGGGTTGGCAGGGTGTAGTGGCTTAGCCCGTAATCCCATGTTGCCCAGGCTGGTCTCAAACTCCTAGGCTCAAGCAATCTTCCTGTCTTGGCCTCTCAAAGTGCTGGGGTTGGCAGGGTGTAGTGGCTTAGCCCGTAATCCCAGCAATTTGGGAGGCCAAGGCGAGAGGATTGCCTGAGGCCAGGGGTTCGAGACCCCCCCCTGGGCAACTTGGTGAGACCTAGTGTCTACAATAAATCACAAAAAATTAGCCGGGCATGGTGGCGTGTGTCTGTCGTTCCAGCTACTTGGAAGGCTGAGGCGGAAGGGTTGCTTATGCCCAGCAGGCTGAGGCTGCAATGGCCGCGAGCGTGCCACTGCACTCCAGCCTGGGCAACAGAGTGAGACTGCGACTCAAAAAAAAAAGTGCTGGGGTTGCAAGTGTGAGCCACCGCACCCAGACCCTCTCCAACGTTGTACTGATGGTGGGTGACACATGCGTCACATGCTCACAGCGCAGGTCTCATCCCCGCAGAGCCGAGGAGAAATAGGCCCCCCCGTGTCCCCCTCCCCAGACGTGGCCAGCTGCTGCTGTCTGGCCTCTGAGACGCAGATGATCACCCCCTGTCAGAGGGTCCCATGGGAGCTCTCGGGCCCTGCCCACCTCGTCTTCATCGAAGGCGCTCCTGCCCCCACACCCTCCTCACTGGGGCAAGAACAGGGAGTCATCCTCAGTGTCATCTGCTCCTGTCACATCTCATCTGTGAGCAGGTCCTGGCTGGGCATGTCCAGACTCGATCCCAAGTCCGTGTCCACAGCCACCGTCGCCCTGCACTGGCCTCTCTGCTTCAACTCTGGGGTTCCATTTTATTTATTTATTTTTTGAGTCGGAGTCTCACTCTGCCGCCCAAGCTGGAGTGCAATGGCACGCTCACGGCCATCCCAGCGTCGACCTGCTGGGCTCAGGCGATCCTTCTGTCTCAGCCTTCCAAATAGCCAGAACTACAGGCATGCGCTACCATGCCTGACTAATTTTTTTTTTATTGTGTATTGTAGAGACAAGGTCTCACCAAGTTTCCCAGGCTGGTCTCGCCCCTGGGCTCAGGCAATCTTCTCGCCTCGGTGTCCCAGAGTGCTGGGATGACAGGCTTGAGCCACTGTGCCCGGCCGGGGTTCCACTTTAAAGCGACCATCATGGCCCTCCGCTGGCCTGTGCCAGCCAGTTGCCACCCCCACCCCCACTGCAGCAGGCTCACTGCCCGAGTCCCAAGCCTCTCTCCTGAGACTTTGCCGCTGCGATCCCCGCCCTCGCCCTCCTGCGCCATCAACTTCCTCCCGCCGGCTGGGTCCCACCAACCCCCCAACGGCTGACTGTCCCTCCTGAAGAAGCCCCAGCCGAAGCCCCTCCTGCGGGGCTCCACTCCCTGCAATCCTTCGCAGCAAAGTGTCCTGAGAGGCCCCTTTCGTCTCCCGCAGCCCCCCCAACCTCCCCAAGGCGGCTTCTGCCTCCACCGCCCCCCGAAACCACACTTGTCAAGCCCTGAAGACCTGCCCACCTGCCGTGCCCGCCCAGAGGTTGCCCGGGTCTCTGTCTTCCTGGGCCCTTTCGAGGCCCTTCTGGGGCATCCGCCGACCCCCTCGCAGCCCACCCAAGCCCCGCTCCCACGGACCTGGCTCCGGCGCTCCAGGCCACAGTGGGACTGAGACAGCAAGCCCCGGCGCCCGGCCACCTGCTTGTGGCCCAGCAGAGGGGCCCTGAGGCAGGACGCCCATCTGTCCAACGGGGCCAGGAAACGCAAGAGCAGAGCGCTGGCGGGCGGGTGGCGGGATGTCCACATGGTCACCCATGCTGTCCCCGTGAGGCCCCGGCTCCCCGTCTTCACATGGGGCTGGGACAGTGGCACGGGGAGGGATGGGGCCACCAGGGCTCTTTCCTGCCCTCTCAGTGCCCATCGCTGCTGTTCTGGTGGTGTTGGGGCCACACAGCAGAGCTGGGTGCCAAAACAGAAATGCCTGCGGGGACGATGCGGCCCTTGCCTGCAGGGGTCCCACCTGTGGGTGGCGGGTGGGGGCGCACCGCTCCCAGCAGGCAGCTTTTGGGGAGACCCGCCAGCTGTAGCCTGGGAGGAGGTGACTCCAGGGCCGGTGCGTGTGGCTCAAGGGTCCTGGGGCTGCGTTGCGGTGACCTTTTGAGACTGTGGCATTGGTGCCCCTGCTGTAATCCTATTTAATCTCCATACTGACAAAGAACGCCCCTTTCTGGAGACACATTGGAGCCAAGCCTGCTGGTCGACACCAGCCTCCTTCTCAGGCCTCGCCACCTTTCCAGACTTGAGGCTGCAGCTCACTCTGAGCTGCAGGTCAAGTCCGCCCCGTCGTCCCGGCAACCATTGCCTTTGGCCCTGGGTTATCACTCAGAAGTGGCCTGGGTCCTTCGTGGCCACTCCTGTGGCCCCTGCACGCCTCCTTTGTGATGCTTCTGAGAAGAGGGATTTGTCTAACTGTGGGCATCTCTGCTCCTGGACCGTGCGCTCTGGAACTCGGGCACTGGCCAGTCCCCCCCCACCCGAGGCCTGACAAAGGTGGTGTCTGCTGAGAGCTGGGCCCGGGCCCCTCTGGCCTGCTGAACTCTGGCACTCACCTCTCTGCCCTTCCCTGCGCTCTCCTCGGCCTACCTGATGCTCACTCCTTGCCTACCAGGGGGGAAGAGAGAATGGCAGCCGTGCGGGGTGAGGATGTCTGAGGCTGGAGGCTGCTGGGCTAAGCCTGGCTTCTGTCCTTGCCCTGAAGCCGCACTTGTCAGACCCTGAAGACCTTGCTTTCTCTGCCTGGGAAGCGTCACGCTGGCAAATTCCACGAAGGGGACAGGCAGCACTGGGAGAAAAGGACACACTCCCTCGTCTGAATCCTTAGGGTGGAAACGCACGAACAAGATCCTTCCACGGCATGAGGGTGGGACGGCTGCTCCCGCGACACTGTCTGCAGCGTGCGCTGTGAGGTCAGACCCTGCGGCCGCAGAATCAGTTCAAGAACGTGAGCTTTCTCTGCCTTAAAAGTTTTCCTTTCTGGGCAACCCCTTCAGGTCCCCTCCCACTGTGGGAGCCTTTCTGTCCTCTCAATAAATCCTGCTGTTTTGAAAATGTCCTTTCCTAAGCCTCTCAGGACACACAGGGGCCTGTGGAACTCCTGTCTCTGTGGCCGCGTCTGGAGACAAGAGTGAGGGGCGCACTGAGTGCTGCTTTCCCAGGAGGGCTCCCAAGGACCGATGACCAAGAGCCACAAAGAGGCTTGTGCGGTCTCCAAAGCCCCCTCCTGGGCCTAGCCCACCAGGGAGCAGCGGCACAGGCTGTGGGCGCCAGCGGAGCTGGCCAGGTGAGACCTGAGCATCCCAGGAAAGAAGGCAGGAGGGTGGACAGTTTGTGCATGAGTGTGGGTGTGTGTACCACGTGACCCCAGGGTCAACTCTCCTTTTGATGCTGGGACCTCTCCCAAGGGATGATCTCCAAGTGTTCTGTGCTCACTGGTGTCCACAAAACACGACACCTTTTGCTTTTTAACTTAAAGGTGGTGGGTGAGTTTTCCCCACTAGGAGGGGAACCTTGGGCACTTTGGAAACGTAAGAAAGCTGCACCGAACTATGGCCGGAAGGTGTGTGTAAAATTGCCATAAAAGTTTCAACTGTGATTCAGAAAAGGCTTCTCGGAAGCTAAAGAGAACGAGAACCAGACCCCTAAGAGCTTTTCCAGCGCTGCAATCCTAGTTAAACATGGACACAAGCCTTTGCCAAGCAGCACAGGCCACTGAGCTTTGGTTTCAGGGAAGCCTCAATGCTTGTCTGATGGGCTGAGCACCCATGTTCCAGAAAGCGACACTTCTTCCTGCCTTTCTCCCTGGTGAGGCAGACTAGGAACCAGGGGCTCGCGTCTCCTGTAGACACTGAGATCTTGTTGAAGTAGCTATATTTTCAGCTTTTTATCACGGAAATGTTGAAGCATCCAAAGGGAGACGGGATGGCAGACTCGAGCCCTACGTGCCCTTAGCCCAAGCTTTACCACAAGCAGCTCATTCCCAGTCTGCTTTCATCAACCTGCGACTCCTCCCTCAGTGGGATTATTTTTAAACCAATTCCAGATATATTATTTCATCTTCAAATGCTTCATTAAATATCTCTAGGTAAAGGCTCTTTAAAAACACATACGCAAGCCAGGCGCAGTGGCTCATGCCTGTCATCCCAGCACTTTGGGAGGCTGGGGAGGGAGGCTTGCTTGAGCCCAAGGGTTTGAGACCAGTCTGGGCAACATGGTGAGACCGCCTCTCTACAATAAATAAATAAATAGATAATTAGCCGAGTGAGGGTCCAGCTACTTGAAAGGCCCAGAAGGTCAAGGCTGCAGTGGCCTTGAGCATGCCACTACACTCCAGCCTGGGCAACAGAGTGAAACTCTAACTCTAAAAAGAAAAAACAAACACATCACCTTGGCCAGGTATGGTGACTCAGACCTGTCATCCCAGCACATTGGGAAGCTGAGACAGGGTGATCGGCTTGAGGTCAGGCCTAGGCAACACAGTGAGACCTCTATCACTACAAAAAATAAATAAGTACAAGTATACAACCATAATGCCGTTAGCATGCCTAGAAAAAAAAAAAAAAAGCAACTTCTTGGTATCATAAAATCTTCAGGTAGAGTTCAAATTTTCCTGGGCAATATAGTGAGACCCCATCTCAATAAAAAAAATAACTAAATAATAAAAATAACCATACCTAGCCGGGCTCGGTGGCTCAGCCTGTAATCCCGTGCCTTTGGGAGGCTGAGGTGAGTGGATTGCGTGAGCCTGCGGGTTCGAGACCCGCCTGGGCAGCGAGACCTCATCTCTACAATAAATCAAAAAATCAGCCGGGCGTGTAGCGCATGCCTGTAATTCTGGCTACTTGGAAGGCTGAGGCAGAAGGATCGCTGGAGCCCAGCAGGCGAGGCTGCGGTGGCCGGGAGCGGGCACTGCACTCCAGTCTGGGCGACAGAGTGAGACTCCAACTCAAAAAATAAACAAAAAATAAAAAATAACCATACCCACCTCATAGGGTAGGCCCTACCATTGCCAGGGATGATTAAAAACACACCTAAAACTGCAGCATGTTTGCTGATTCCAAATGAGTCCCCAGTACACAGTAACTGTGAAATATGCAGCAACAAACATGTTTAGGAAGAACTTGTAGTAACATAAAACATTATGATAGCAAGTTCAAATAATGAAGCAATTACTTATAACTACAGCCACCCAGAGGAAAATTGTCTAAAGTTAATATGTCAAAACAACAATGTATTGCTGAGGGGTTCCCCCTTCCCAGGTTTTCTGCTTTTGTAAAAGAAATGCAAGCTCCTTACAGAACATTAGGAAAAGTGTGGGCCAGGAAAAAACTCCAGGTGGAACTGACTAATAAGGGCAATGCTGGTGTGTTCTTCTTTAAGGCCACAGTGCCAGGCCTGGCCCTCCCGCTGTTGGCCACCAATCCTATCAGTGCGACCTGGTGGTCAAACCAACAACTGCTCTTAGACTGAGAGCAAAATCTAATGAGGAATTAAGCAGGCAGCGGTGAGACACGTTACGTGGGGTGGCACGGGGCCCCTGACTCCAGGCCCATCTCAGTCCACCACCCCAGTGGGTCCCAAGGGACTCGTGTGATGGTCCCCAGGTGAGGAGAGACGCCAGACCCATCAACAACACGTTCCCCGTGGACCCCACCCCCACCCAGATGTCCCGAGGGGTTTCCTCTCATCCTGCAGCTCCCCAGTTTTCTGAGGTGAGCGTGCCTTGCCTTCCCAAAGGCAGAGCTCGGAGGGGGTAAGGCAAGGAATGCCCCCAACAATGTGCGGCTATTTTGACCTGTCACTTCCGTCCCAGACTTTCTGGAGACTTGTCCCCACTGGGCCCGACATCCAGGGAGGAGCCCACCTGCCCCAGATTCATCCCCAGTGCAGGAAGAAACCAGCACCTTCTAGAAAATCCCCTAGAGAGGTCCGCCCACATGGGCCCTGTGATCCTGGCCGGTCAGGGGTCTGCCCCAGCGCCGGCCTCTCCTTGGGAATGCACTCCCTTGGATTGCTCAGGGCCCTTGGACTTCATTGCTGTCACTTCCACTTGAGGAACTCTGACACAGGGGTCGGAGTGGGGACCTGGGGACCTGTATTTGACGGAAGTGCAGTGGGCTTGGGGACCTGGGAGTCTCAGATGATGTCCTTCCCGGGTGGCCAGTCTGTCCTCTTCCCGAGGAGTACGGGTGTGGCATTGTTCGTGGTGACACACGTCATGGAAGCCAGGCCCTGGGGGAACAGTAGGTTTCCTCCTGGCTCCGCCCCTAAGCCTGCCAGGCCTCCCTAGACAGAAGGTGACACCAGAGCCTACCTCTCAAGTTTGTTGCAAAGATTACTGAGCATAATTATTTAATGACATTTATATTTACATTTCATCCTAATCGTCTAACATATGTGAAGCCCAAAGCCCTTAAAACAGTGTAACGCACAGGAACTACTATTAGTAGTGATGATTTGGCTATTATAAATACATACATACGGGTGCTCGAAATTAAAAAAAATTTTTTTGAGCCAGAGTCTCACTCTGTTGCCCAGGCTGGAGTGTAGCAGTACTGCCACAGTTCATCACAGCCTTGACCTCCTGGGCCTAGACAATCCTTTCGCCTCAGCCTCCCAAGTAGCTATACTACCATGCCCAGGTATTTTTTTTTGTCTTTTGTAGAGACAAAGTTTCACTAAGTTCCCCAGGCTGCTCTCAAACCCTGTGCTCAAACGATCATCCCACCTCAGTCTCCCAAAGTGCTAGGATTACAGGTGTGAGTCACCATGCCTGTCTAATATTTTGATTTTTTTGTAGAGACAAGGTCTCATTCTGTTGGCCAGCCCTCAAGTAATCTTCCTGCCTCAGCCTCCCAAAGTGTTGGGACTCCAGGCATGAGCCACCATGCTAGGCCTAAACAGTCTTTTTTTTTTTTTTTGAGCTGGAGTCTCACTTTGTTGCCCAGACTGGAGTGCAGTGGCATGCTCCCGGCCACCGCAGCCTCAATCCAGGGCCAGGGGTCATCCTAGTTCATTCCTGCTGCTCTAACACAGCACCTAGACTAAAAAAGTAACTGGGCGTGGTGGCATGTGCCTGTAGCTTCAGGTACTTGGAAGGCTGAGGCAGAGGATATCTGAGCCCAGCAGGTTGAGGCTGCGGTGGCCTTGAGCGTGTCCCTGCACTCCAGCCTGGGTGACAGAGGGAGACTCTGACTCAAAAAATTTAAAAATATTAAAAATAAAAGGTCCAGTCTAGGTGCTGTGTTAGAGCAGCAGGAATGGACTAGGACAAACCCTTAAAGAAATCCTGGCAGAGAGCCTATGGTGCCATCAAAATGCAGGACTCAGCCATCTCTCTGGTGGCCTCCCAGGGTGAGGCCACATGGAACACTCCTATCACCGAGCAACTGTGTCACCTGCCACAGTGATGTCCCAAGGGAGGATAGGTGGCAGGCATCTGAGGGGACTAGGGCAGGCAAGACCACCTGTGGTGACTGGGGCTGTGTCCCAGGGTTTGCGACCAGCATGAGAAGACGAAAGCAGGGTTCCCAGGTGGGCATCGCTGTGATCCTCTGATGTTTCTGGTAGTCCAGGGACCCAACATGGTCATGACAGTCCACCAGCCACGCCACTGCCCTGAGCCTGTCCACGACAGGCTGGCTGGTACGAATGCCCAGGAGTCTGGCTGTGCTGTCCTGTTTCTCGGTTGAAACCAGTCAGATGCAGTGCATGTCCAGGCTGTGGTCTGGGAGGGTGGGCCTGGCTCTTCCATGGGGGCCACCCAGCCCTAGTGGCTGCAAACAGTGTTCTCATGGATGTGTGTGGAGTGGCGAGCAAATGAATGATGGGACATCACAACCCCCGACTTACTCAGCTCTTGCTGACTTGACTAGCGAAGAAAGCTGATAAGGACATTTCCAGAAAGTTAAGCTGGGAACAAAAGCCCAATCCAGAAAGGCGCTCCACTGACAGCGGGCGGATATGGAGGGCCCCTCCCCCCACAACCACCAGTGTGGGGACCGGCGGGGACAGACGCCTGCAGGAGTCCAGCTCCAGTGGGTCAGGGTTTCCTGAAGGAGGGACGGCATCGGCGCAGGAGAAAAAACTTGGACACTGACCCTGCTGCAAGCAGGACAAGTGCCGATTTATTGTCTTTTTCAACTCCTTTTATACCCTAGATTTTGGTTTGAGACAATAACATGTTTTTCGTTTTCAAGGCAATCAGTTTCAATTTAATGGGCCAGACAGGCAATGTATCTCTGTTCATCCTGATTTGATCTTAAAAAATTATCATCCTGGCCGGGCTCGGTGGCTCAGCCTGTAATCCCAGCACTTTGGGAGGATGAGGTGAGTGGATTGCCTGAGCCCATGAGTTTGAGACCTGCCTGGGCAACTTGGCGAGACCTCATCTCTACAATAAATAAAAAATCAGCTGGATGTGGTGACGTGCACCTGTAGCTCCAGCTACTTGGAAGCCTGAGCCAGAAGAACCGCTGGAGCCCAGCAGATAGAAGCTCCAGTGGCCGGGAGTGGCCATTGCCCTCTAGTCTGGGTGACAGAGGGAGACTCCAAATAAAAAAAAAAATTATCATCCTATAAATTTTATAAACTCCTAACATTTTCTAATGATTATCATTTCTTTCTTTTTTTTTTTTTTTGAGTTGGAATCTCACTCTGTTGCTCAGACTGGAGTGCTGTGGCCGCTCCCGGCCACCGTAGCCTCGACCCGCTGGGCTCCGGCGATCCGTCCGCCTCAGCCTTCCAAGTAGCGTGCGCTACCATGCCCGGCTAATTTTTGATTTATTGTAGAATTGAGGTCTCGCCAAGTTGCCCAGGCGGGTCTCAAACCCACGGGCTCAGGCAATCCACTCACCTCAGCCTCCCAAAGCACAGGATTACAGGCTGAGCCACTGAGCCTGGCTTGATTATCATTTCTTAATGTCCATACAAAACGTACTTATTTCTATAACTATTACATTATAAATCACTACCAAGTTCTAAGCACTATAATTGTTACATAGATTAACAAGTCACATCTATGACCTTCACACAGCAATTTGCAACTACCTGGGGTAAAACAGCATTCTCTAGGTTTTTTTAACCACAAGTTGGCCTGACTAGTTTTCCATAATGTCACACCTGGTATTTACAATCTGTGTCAATTATCCCCTGTTAGGGAGACTGGGGTTTTTTTTTTTTTTTTCCATCCAACAAGAAGCCATAACTTTATTAATGATAGAAACAGTACAAAAATCAAACCAAGCTGTAGGTACTCTTTTGAATCACCAAAAAAAGGTCATTTCAGATGGTTACATCGTTAATTCCATAATAGCATTTACAATATCATTACTGTTGTTCTTCAGGGCTCGGACTGCCTTTGCTCTCAACACATTTTCTTGTGACATGACCGATTCTGTGTCCTTGACTTCCACTCCTGTTTCGTCAACCTCTTCCTCTTCATTCTCCTCTTGTACAGTTGGAGTCTGTATGTTTTCTTGAATGTTTGAGACAGCTTCACCTTGAACTTTGAATTTCTCGGCAGCTGCTAGCTGTGTTTGCTGAGATAAGTCTTCGATCTTGGCTTCCCCCAAAACTATGTAGGTATCTGAAGCTGGGCTCTTGTAGACATCTGGTTTTGTGATGACAAAGAGGATATTCTTAGATTTCCGGATCGTGGTTCTAGTAACCCCCGTAACCTGTCGAAGACCCAGTTTGGACATCGCCGTTCGTGCTTTCTTTTCACTCCGACTCTGTTTTGCTTTACTGCCTGGCTCTCCATCGATTTCAGCAGCTGCTGCCAGCGGGCTTGCTGTGTGGTTGCCTATGTGGAACCTTGTGCTTCAAGCTCTGGTACTGATTCATCACTGTCAGATTCCGTTCCAGACCCTGTCTCAGCCTGGGGCTGTGGCAACTCCTGCTCAGTTTCTGTGGCTTCACCGGGCATTTTGTTCAGGGAACGTGGAACCAAGATGGCGGCAGAAAGAGAGCCGAGACTGGGCTTTAACGTTTGTAAAACAAAGGGTCTCCAGGGCTCAAGTCATCTCAGTTACAATCTCTAACCAGAATTACAAACCTCCTTAACAAAGGGAAGTAAAGGCAAGGGTGCTCTAATATTTATGTGATTGTTAATTTCTTAAGCTTAACATACCACATGTAGAAATTAAGAAATTAAGTAAATGTAATTTTTGCATTGGCACTCTTCCTAAAAATACAAACTGTAGCTTCTCAAATTTCACCAATTAGTCACCAATCAGAAGAAATAAAATCTTACAAGTGATTATCTACCTGCACATAATATTTAAAATCACTATTGATAATTTCCTGGCAAGGCCAGTGAGTTCCCTGACAAACATTAAATCGAGCACCTTCTGATTTTTTACAATTTTCCCAACTACAATGTTTAATCAAGTGATTGTATGATCTAATACCAGGAGGCCGGGGACCTGGAAACCTAGGGAGGAATTCAAATGAAGGAAAGGTAATTTTTTCATGAATTCCCCTCTTGCCTTTTTGCAAGGGGTAGTGGAGGCGTGAGTGGAATTTTGCTTTCCACCTCAGACTGTACAGAACTTTTTGGCTGCAACAATAACAAAAGTAGAAGAAGCAAGGGTCTCAGCTGCCCAGGTTCACTTTGCAACCTGGGGTCTTCAGCCCCCTGGACTTTGTCAGCAGGCAGTCCTCCATGGCTGGCTCCCAACAGACGCCTGGCTTCCCGGGGCCATGCTGGGGTCACAAGAGCCAGGGCCGGGAACGTGCAGGGGACAGATACCTGGCATTCCAAGTCTGTGCTGGGGTCACAAGGACCAGGGCCAGGGACGTGTGGGGACAGATGCAAGACCCTGTCTCTTAAAAAAAAAAGTCTGGGCTCAGTGGCTCAGCCTGTAATCCCAGTACTTTGGGAGGCTGAGGTGAGTGGATTGCCTGAGCCCGCGGGTTTGAGATCAGCCTGGGCAACTTGGCAAGACCTCATCTCTTCAATAAATCAAAAACTAGCCAAGCACGGTAGCACACAACTGTAGTTCCAGCTACTTGGAAGGCTGAAGTGGAAGGATCGCCGGAGCCCAGCAGGTCGATGCAGGGCTAACCGTGAACATGTCATGGCACTCCAGCCTGGGCAATAGAGTGGGACTCCAACTCAAAAAAAAAAAGAAAATCAAATCATCCCCCGCCCCAACGAGAGGGCTGCCCCAGCCTGTCGGTGCCAGCTCATGCGGGCCCCAGCCCTTCTGCCTCCCCCCTCCTCTCTTTGACGGGCGTCTCCTCCCACTCTTGTTCACAAGGGCCTCGAAGGATGCTAGCAGAGGAGTCTATCAGGCCTCAGGAGTGCCAGAAGCGGTCTGAGACACCACACCTCATCCCCAGAGCTGGGACTGTGGCTCGTGTGGAAAAGGGCCTCTGTGGGTGGGGTGCGTCAAGGGTCGTGATGACGAGACGGCCAGAACTCGAGGCTCTCACAGGCATCCTGGGAAGAGGGAGCCTGGGGAAGGAAGAAGGCACGCCGGCTGGAGGGCAGGGGCGGGAGGAAAGGATGCCCGCACCGGGGCCGCGGCTTGCGAGGCCACATCTTGGTCTCTGGTCTCCAGGACTGAGAGGAGGGCCGCGCGCTGCCCTGAGTCACACATTTGCGCCGGTCTGTCGCCTGCGCCTGGGACACGGATGTGGAGTCTAGTGACCACAAGGGAGAATTGTCTGCAAGCATGGCTGGAACCAAGTCTCCCCGACCTGGTCCCCAGGCTCCAAGCAGGCCCACGGGAGGCTTCCTGGAGCCTTCCCTGACCTGCAACCAGCTCCCCGGGACGAGGGAACAGCCAGCCCAGGAAGGGATGGGCGCTGACTCGGAGGCAGGACATCCGGGTGGAGTCTGCCCACCTGTCTCATCTGCCCACACCTGTGCGGGATGGAAGAGGAGCTTCCCTCCAGCGGCGACTGTCAGGCAGGACGCAGGGTTGCCACATCCCACGAGCACGCTCTGCCGTTCCCTCCGGGCTGGGGCCTCATGGGGCTTCTCAGCACACACCCCGGCAGCCGCCCGGCCCCGGCTAGGAGGGATAACGAGGACGGGCAGCTGGCCTGCACCGCATGCCTGCCCCTCCCCAGGCACTGTGGCAAGGCTCTGGCAGAGAGGAAGGTGGTGTCTCCGGGACACATGGAGACGGGACAGCGGCATCCGCACCATGGAACCAGCAAGGCCTGCACTGAGGCCCTGGAGCTGCTGCAGCCCTCTGGGTGGCCGTGGGCAGGGGCCCGACCTCTCTGAGCCTTGTTCTCACCCAGCCCGTGGCGCAGCCTTTGCCTGTCTTTGCGAGACGTTTGGGGTTAGGACTCCCCTTGAGCCTAGTGCCTGACTCACCTCTCTGCCGCCGTTTGTTCTCCGTGACGCGGAGGACATCTCCAAGCCACCGCATCCACACCGAAGGCAACTCTCCCATCCCCCCTGCCCGACAGTGGGGAGTCCAGGGCCGTCCTTGGATGGCGCCTGGTCTCACGTGGGCAGCTCTTCGTGCCGTGGGCTCAGTTGCCTGTCCCAGCCTGAAGTGTGTGCTTCCTCCTGTCATTATCACCACCTGGAGCAATGACAATACAGCCTGAATCTGGCAAAGAAAACCATGTGGAGTGCGATTTGAGATGGGAAGTGGCCGCGGTGTCTGTAGCGGAAAGAACAAATATGCCGGGTGCGGTGGCTTAGGCCTGTCATCCCAGCACTTTGGGCGGTGGAGGCAAAGGATTGCCTGAGCTCAGGGGTTTGAGACCAGCCTGGGAAACTTAGTGAAACCCCATGTCTACACTAAATTAAAAAAAAATTAGCCAGGCATGGTGGCACACGTCTGTGTTTCACTTCGGCTACTTGGGAGGCTGAGGCAGAAGGATCGCCGGAGCCCAACAGGTCGAGGCTGCGGTGACAGTGAGCCTGCCACTGCACTCCAGTGTGGGCAACAGAGGGAGACTCCAATTAAAAAAACAAAAAACAAATACACCAAGGTGCAACCTTCAGGGCTGGGCTTCAGCTATGCCAGGAGGCTCCAGTCGGAGACAAGAGGGTTTGTTGCTTTTGCTCCCGAAACACGGCTCTGCCTGGACCCTGGATCCTGGCTAAAGGCCCTGTAGGCTCCTGTTCCGCCGGGCTCGGACCCAGGGGTCCTCAGCCGCTCCTCCCTCTTCGAACCCTGGTCCTTGGACTTGGCCTCTCACAACTGTGGGGTATCCCCACTCCCTCCCAGGCAGCACAGCCTCTCAGGGCCTCCCTGCCTGCAGGCGGGACCTGTCCTGGCCTCTTCTGGGCCGCCACCAAGAGGCCTGAGCGCAGTGGGGAGGGGTCGCGCTGGCTGCTGGCACCCACAGGCCCATAGCGTCTGCCACAGGCCTGCAGTTCCTTCCCTCCGTCTCCCGAGACCAACAGGGCAGCTTTTATTGGTCCCACTACGCAGATGGGGCTACTTGCCCATGGCTGGTCGGGGCCCTGAGCTGGTGCACAGTGAGCGGGTTTGAACTCAGCCTGTGGACCCCCAAGTCTGTGCTCTTCTCGGTCACTGGGCTCCTCCTGGGCGTCCTGAGGCCTGGAGTGAGCTCCCTGCGCTGTGTTCGGAGGACCGCGCTGCGCAAGGGGCTCCTAAGGCTTTCTCCGAAGCCGCCACGGCGCGTGAGGTGTGGGCGGCGCAGGCTTGCGGCTGCAAAAGTGCGGGGCTTGCTCCCTGTGCCCAGCCCAGTCAAACACAGAAGCCTCTGATGTGCCCTTCGGTGAAAAACAAGGCCGAGGTTGGGCGTGGTGGCTCATGCCAGTAATCCCAGCACACTCCGAGAAACCCAGTGGAAGGACTGCTTGAGCCCAGGAGTTCGAGACCAACCCTGGCAACATAGCAAGAGCTCTTCTCTGCAGAAAAACAATTTAAAAATCAGCCAGACGTGCAGGTACCCGTCATTCTAGCTACTCAGGGAGGCCGGAGCTGGAGGCTACACTGACTGTGTCCCTGCCCTCCAGCCTGGGTGACAGAGTGAGATCCTGGCTCTTAAAAATTCAATCAATCGAGCCGGGCTCGGTGGCTCAGCCTGTAATCCCACGCCTTTGGGAGGCTGAGGTGAG
>NW_007248722.1:150708-155876 GCF_000164805.1 Carlito syrichta | reverse complement strand
AAAAAAAAAAAAATTCAATCAATCAATCAATCATGTTCACCTGGGGTTTCCCAAAGGCATTTGCAGGGAGCCCCTTGGCATGCATGCCTTCTGTAGGAGGATGGGTGTTCCTCGGCACACAGCCTGGGAACCACTGGCCTCTGGCTCATGGGTGTACTGGCCCTGGGCTGGCCCTGCCTACCCTCCAGGGTCACTCCTCTGTGCCTGGGTCAGCAGCTGCTCCGGCCACTCCCACTGCTGGCATTTCCAGAGGCTTCGAGGCTGCTCCTGCCTCTTCAACATCAGCTGCCGGGCCTGAGCTCCCCCATCCCACCCCACCCCCACCACCTTAGTGGACCTCAGTGGGCCTGTAGGACCAGCTGACCGGCTCTGATCCTGGGAGCGACTCCGAGCTTCCTAACCCGTTGATGACTCCTTGTGTTGGGCACTGACTGTAGCACCCTGCACCTCTGAGTCTGTGGAAGAACATTTGCTTCCTGGGACCGACTTCTGGTGTGGAAGCAACTTCCCCAGGGCCGACCGTGCGGCCTTGATTTCAGGACCCTCAGCACGGCGTTTGCAACAGGTTCAGCGGCTGGACTTCCTGGCGTCTCTAGCCTAGCTTCTTAAGATGCTTTTCTGACCATAAGAATAACCCATGCCCACTGTGGGATATTAAAAACATATATTTAAAGAAGAAAGACTTGGCTGGGTGCGGTGGCTCAAGCCGGTAATCCCAGCATGTTGAGAGGCAGAGGCGAGAGGATGGCCTGGGCAACTTGGTGAGACCTCATCTCTACAATTTAAAAAAAAAATAAGCTGGGCGTGATAGTGCGGGCCTATAGTTCCAGCTACTTGGAAGGCTGAGACAGAAGGATCGCATGAGCCCAGCAGGTCGAGGCTGCAGTGGCCGTGAGTGTGCCACTGCACTCCAGCCTGGGCAACAGAGTGAGACTCCAACTCAAAAAACAAATAAAGAAAAATAAAGAAGAAAGACTCACCCAGAATCCCAGGGTTGCCAGCAGACAACTTCCACCTGCACTCACGTGAGGATTACCTGGGCAGGCTTCTTACAGTTAGACTGCTCAGCCACTGCCTTCGTGTGTGTGTGTGTGTGTGTGTGTGTGTGTGTGTGTGTGTGTGTGTGTGTGTGTGTAATGCAGTGCCATTTGATTTTTTTTTGAGTGGGAGTCTCATTCTGTCACCCAGGCGGGAGTGCAGTGGCATGCTCACGGACACCACAGCCTCGACCTGCTGGGCTCCGGCGATCCTTCTGCCTCACCCTTCCACGTAGCTGGAACTACAGATGTATGCCACCACATCTGGCTGATTTTTTCATTTATTGTAGAGACAAGGTCTCACCCAGTTGCCCAGGCTGGTTTCGAATCCCTGGACTCAAGCTATCCTCTAGCCTTGGCCTCCCAAAGTGCTGGAATTACAGGCCTCAGCCACCATGCCCAGCCTGCCAGGTGATTCTAAAACTCATACATCATTTTATTTTTAGTTTTTGAATTGAGGGCCTCACTGTCACCTAAGCTGGAGTGCAGTGGCACCATCATAGCTCACTGCAGCCTCAACCTCCTTGGCTCAGGTGATTCTCCCACCTCAACCTCCCAAGTAGCTGGGACTACAGGCGTGCACCACCACTCCCATCTAATTTTTTGATTTTTCTGTAGAGACGGGGGTCTCACTATGTTGCCCAGGCTGGTCTCAAACTCCTGGGCTCAAGCGATCCTCCTGCCTTGGCCCCCCTAAGTGCTGAAATTCCAGGCCTGAGCCAGCATACCTGGCTCATCCATCATTAAAGTTCACTGCTTAGGTGATGGCTGATACTCTGGTCCCATGACAAGGATGTGGTGAGGTCTCTGCACATGCCTCTGTCTCTGGGTGTTGACTGCCTCGGCGTAGATTCCTGGAAGAGGAGTCCCCGAGAGGCCAGATTCCAGCTGGGGACGGATCGCCAGCTTCCCTCAGAGTTGGTGCCACCTCCTGCCCCCTGGCAGCTCCGTGGCATCCTCTTCTCAGACCTCACAATTACGGCCACTTTGGACAAGAAAGAACACAAGAAACATCACAATCACACGTGAAAGAAAAATCGCCTGCTGGTGGCTTTTCAGGACAGGCGTTAGCAGCTTTGAGGCAAATGCTGCCTACCCAGCCTGGACACACTGGGCCCCACGACTCCCTGCAGAGAGGAATCGCATGCCGAGCGACCCCCCCAACCGTCCCGTCTTCCCGGGAAAGCCCCGCCCTTCTCGCGGGAAGGAAGACACCAAGCGTGTTCCCCCAGAAGCCCAGCTTCAAGGCCAGGCTGCTGGGAGACCCCGGCGGCGGGCATCCCTCCCAGATGCTCACGCCTCAGGGGGGCCCTTCCCAGGACCGACTTCTGGTTGGAAGCAACTTCCCCAGGGCCGACTGACTGCCACGTCTCTCCTCTCCTCCTCCTCACCACCCCGCAAGGTGGGCCTCCAGGGACATTTCCGGGAGGAGCAGCCGGGGCCTGGGGGAGCGCTCCAGGAGAGCGGTGTCCACCCAAACGTGTCACGCACTCAGCCTCCGACCGCAGGCGCCGCTCCAGGAATCCACCCAGAGATGGCTCAGTCACGGACAATGTGCAACTTAAAAAAAAAAAATGAATGGGCAACTGTTTGAGGAAATGGGGTCCTTCTGTATTGTGAGATACCCAGCAGGTGCACCAGGCAGTTAAAAATGAGGCAAAACCGGCTGGGCGCCGTGGCTCAAGACTATAATTCCAGCATTTGGGAGGTGGAGGTGAGAGGATTGCCTGATCCCGGGATTCGAGACCAGCCTGGGCAATTTGGTGAGACCAGTCTCTACAATAAATCAAAACATTAAGGCCGAGTGCCGCAGCTCATGCCTATAATCCCAGCACTTTGGGAGGCCGAGGTGAAAGGATTGCCTGAGCCCGTGGGTTCGAGACCCACCCGGGCAACTTGGCGAGACCTCATCTCTACAATTAGCCGGGCATGGTGGTCTGCACCTATAGTTCCAGCTACTTGGAAGGCTGAGGTGGAAGGATCGCCTGAGCCCAGCAGATGGAGGCTGCAGTGGCTGTGAGCGTGTCACTGCACTCCAGCCTGGGTCACGGCAAGACTCCGATAAAAAAAAACGGAGACAAAACGCAAAAAGGAAAAGGCGAGAGGGCCAGTCCGCGTAGATGACGAGTGAATGTCTGCCGCTCAGTGAAGACAGCAGCAGCAGGAACGTCCAGCGAGACCCACCACAGAGAAGACAGAGTAGAGCCAACCAGCATCAGAGGCTCCTTGCACGGCTGGCAAGACCCGGCCCTCCCAGGACACCCACTGGTGTAGACGCGGAGAAGAGACTGGAGGAGGTGTTGAACTGGCTCTTCCCAGGCAGGAGAGGAGAGAGAGAAATGGTTACTGTTTTAAAATTGTTTTTGAGTTGGCATCTCACGCTGTCACCAGGCTGGAGTGCAGAGGCACGATCAGGGCTCACCGCAGCCTCAACCTCCGGCGCTCAGGTAATCCTCCCACCTCAGTCTCCTGAGTAGCTGGGACTACAGGTACACACCAACACGCCCAGATAATTTTTGATTTTTTTGTGCAGACGGGGTCTTGCTATGTTGCCCAGGCTGGTCACAAACTCCTGGGTTCAAGCAATCCTCCCACCTTGGCCTCCCAAAGTGGTGGGATTATAGGTGTGAGCCACCACACCCAGCTACTCTTTCTATTTTTTAATTTTTGGGTGGAGATGAAGTCTCCCCAGGTTGTCCAGGCTGGTCTGGAACTCCTGAGCTCAAGTGATCCTCCCATCGTGGCCTCCCAAAGTGCTGGGATTACAGGCATGAGACGCTGCACCTGGCTGGAAATGGCTCTGCACGAGGGTTATACATTTTGCCCCTGTGCTCCCACACTGTTTGGGTTTTTTCACAGTGGACACGCACCGTGTCTGTAATTTAAAATCCTCCAGAACGAGAAGCGGTGGGACCTGCAGAATGGCGTCCGTGACGCAGCTGGCCTGGCCTGAGCTCCGGAGGCCCGCACCGCTGGGTTGAGGATGCTCCAGACGAGGACCGCGCCGCGCCCACCCGTCAGCCCCACCCCCTCCGCATCCCCACACCCGTCCCAGGAGTCGGGCTCCCCCGCGGAGGCACCGCGTTCTAGGCGGCGTCGCCAGAGGTTGCCCCTGGCTGGCCGGAGCACAGCCAGGCGGGGGCACAGGTTGGCCCGCGGGCATGGACTCCATCCCCGTCAAAAACCAGCCTCTTCCTTTGCCACCCAGTCCTCCTGGGGCCGACCGAGAAGGTCTTGTCTTCCTGGGAGGAGCCTCCATGGGCCAAAGCTACAGGTTAGGGTCAGGCTGGCCCGGCACTTACAAGCGCTGGAGCCATCTGGGTCCTGCGCCCCTGAGTGTGATGATCTGTGCTGGTGACAGGACCCTTGGTGGCCAAAGCAAGACCTTTGCAGAGCTGTCTCTCCTTGGGATGGAAGCAGGAGGCCATGGCCCTGACCCCCGCCTCGGGGTCACAGTCAAATCACCCAGAGACTTTTGAAACTGCTGAGACCCAGGCCTCGGGCTTCTGTTTCACCTGAAACAGGGCCTGGGCCTCAGCATTTTAAGTTCCCCAGGGGACGCTGCCGTGTAGCTAGGTGACAGCACTCCCTGTCCCTGGGCACCAAGGACTCCCACCTCCTGGGCTGGGAGCCAGGGTCATATCCTGGAAGTCCTGCAGCCTGGACCCCTCCCTCTTCCCAGGCAGACAGGCACGGTGGCCATCTCCTCCGTGGTCTGGTCGTGGAAACTTCCTGCATGTGGTCAAGGGTCACAGTCCTCAGCCACCCTGGGCTGCCAGAGGCCACGCTTCGGGGCGAGCGAGTGCATCTCTGCAGCGAGCACTTGAACATGGGCACGGCGCTGGGCCTGGGCCCGGACCCTCCTGCCCTGCACGCCCCAGGCCACACACACCTCCCCCCCCCGTGTGGGCGCTCACGTCCCTGCAGTGCGGGTGCCCTCCAGGCTGCCCCCCTTGGAGCCGCGAGGACAGGAGTCCCTCCTGCTTTGTGGCCCTGCTGTCCAGGGTCTGTGGAGATGGCGGGAGGATCTCATACGAGCCCGAGTACTTTAAAAGCATAAGAAGCCGGGCTCAGTGGCTCAGCCTGCAATCCCGTGCCTTGGGAGGCTGAGGTGAGTGGATTGCCTGAGCC
>NW_007248722.1:142374-150534 GCF_000164805.1 Carlito syrichta | reverse complement strand
AAAAAAACATAAGAGACGGGCGTGGGGGAGGACACACCTGGAATCCCAGCTATTCGGGAGGCTGAGGCAGGAGGATCGCTTGAAATCAGCCTGGGCAACATAGCAAGACCCCGTCACTACAAATAAATAAATAAGGCATCAAGGACACTGCCCACAGTCCTCCAGTCGCAGCCTCGGCTCCCGGGACTTTCCGGAGCAGTCCTGCCCCCGGGCTCCGGGCTCATGCAGCACACCCTCGTGGGCCGAGCTCTCCGGCAGTGGGCTGCACGCTCGTTGGCCATGTCGGAGGGCTCTCCCCAGGCATGCCCCGAGGGCAGGCACCGCTGCCTGGGTCCCCCACCCGCAGGTCTTGGCCTCATGCCTGGCACAGCGGGGCCTCGAGGAACAGGGGTCTCAAGACATGAGCCCTGCTCCGAGGAGGACAGGGGCTCGGCCCAGGCGCTCGGAATAAGCCCCCCGCTCCCATCCCACACCTGGCTGACCTGGGGACACCTGATCCGAGTCCCTCAGGTTGAGCTCCGTGGCTCTGAGGCGTCTCAGAACTGAACACTCCCAGCCCACACACCGCTGACGCCAGGAGCTTCGTGTCCAAGGGCCCTGGCGGATGTCTGGACAGCCTGGGCAGCTGTGCTGGGCCGTGGCTCTCGGCCCTGGTGGACGCTAGCATCACCCCGGCGTCCAGATTAGCCCTGGGTCAATCAGAGGAGCCCCTGGGGTGGGAGGCGGGCAGCAGTGGAAGCGCTAAAGGTGATTCCGAGTCAGTGAGAGCTGTGACCTCTGCTCTGAGCCGCTGGATACAGGGGGAAAGCGGAATGGCTGTGTGACCATGGGCCCCTTGTTTGACCTCTCTGAACTTCACTTTCCTCATTTATAAAGTTATAAAGACACGATCTTCTTCACATTCTATGATGGTGCTTCATTGAGGTCCTTATGTGAAAGAGCTCAGTGGGTTGGAAAGCGTGACATAAATGTAAGTTATTTTCTGTCTTGGTTATCAGCTCAGAAGAAATAGGTAGTTGAGGTTGGGCATGGTGGCTCATGCCTGTAATCTCAGCACTCTGAGAGGCCAAGGTGGAAGGATTGCTTGAGGCCGGGAGTTCGAGACCAGCCTGGGCAACATAACGAGGCCTCATCTCAACAAAAAATAATAATCACACACACAAATAATTAGCCGGGTGTGGTGGCTCACGCCTGTAATCCCAGCACTTTGGGAGGCGGCAGTGAGAGGATTGCCTGAGTCCAGGAGTTTGATACCAGCTGGGGCAACTTGGCAAGCCCTCGTCTCTACAATAAATAAAAAAATTAACTGGCTGTGGTGGCGTGTGCCTATAGTTCCAGCTACTTGGAAGACTGAGGCAGAAGCCTTGCCTGAGTTCAGCAGGTTGAGACTGTGGTGCCACTGTGCTCCAACCTGAGTGACAGAGTGAGACTCTGACTAAAAAAAAAAAACCAAAAAACATTAGCCAGGTGTGGTGGCGCATGCCTGTAGTCCCAGCTACTTGGGAGGCTGAGGCGGGACAATTGCTTGAGCCCAGGAGTTCAAGGTTGCAGTGAGCTATCATTGTGCCACTGCACTCCAGCCTAGGTGAGAGGAAGATCCTGTCTCTTTAAAAAAAGAAAAAAAAAAAAGAGAAGAGAAATAAAATTAAAAAATAAATTTTTATTCAACCTGAGAAAGCTGATTGAAAACAATAATAATAAAAAAATAAGAAATTGGTGTACTGGATACGGTGGCTCATGCCTGAAATCCTAGCACTTTGAAAGGCTGAAGCATCTTTTGAGCCCAGGGGTTCAAGACCAGCCTGGGCAACACAGCAAGACCTCGTCTCTACAGAAAATTAAAAAACTAGCTGGGCATGGTGGTGGGACACGCCAGCGACAGCTACTCAGGAGGCTGAGGCAGAAGGATTGCCTGAGCCCAGGAGGTCAAGGCTGGTGCAGCTGCTCTCTAGCCGGGGTGACATAGTGAGACCTTGGGGGCGTCTAGGCCATTCGCTCTGCTGCTGTCTCCGGGAGCCTGTCTGGGTGGGAGGTGCGGCCCCTGGGAAGGGCCTGGAAGGTTCCGGAGGCTCTGCGGGGGCGCCTGCCCTTCCCTGGGCCCCTTCCCCAGCCCCTCAGAGTGGGGATCTCGGGCCAGGCGGAGGCACTGGGGAGGCCTGAGGGGGCAGCCCAGACGGTCCAGCGGGAGGCCCTGGGGAGGCAGCCGCTGCACGTCCTCGGCCAGGACCACCACCCACCCGGAGGGAGGCCCCCACGCACAGCCACCAGCGGCGCACGGGGTGGCTGCACATCTGTGTGACTCAGGCTCCCTGCCCCGAGCGTTGCCCGCCGGCCACTTTGCCCTTGGCCTGCCCAGTGTGCTCAGTCATGGAGGCTGAGAAAGCCCTGCTGGCAGTGAGCGCCCCCCCGCCTCCAGGGCTGATGTTTCATGAAGCCCCTCCAGGGCGATTCCTTTTTTCCCTAAGAAAACATGTTTTAGCCCAGCTCGGTGGCTCAGCTTGTCATCCCGCGCCTTTGGGAGGCTGAGGTGTGTGAATTGCCTGAGCCCGCGGGTTCGAGACCTGCCTGGGCAGCGAGACCTCATCTCTACAATAAATCAAAAAAAAATCAGCCGGGCGTGGTAGCGCATGCCTGTAATTCTGGCTACTCGGAAGGCTGAGGCGGAAGGGTCGCCGGAGCTCAGCAGGTCGAGGCTGTGGTGGCCGGGAGCAGCCACTGCACTCCAGTCTGGGCGACACGGTGAGACTCCAACTCAAAAAAAAAAAAAGAAAGAAAACACGTTTTGAGACCGGGTCCTGCCATGCTGTCCAAGCTGGGCGCAGACTCCTGGGCTCAAGCGATCCTCCTGCCTTGGCCTCCAGAGGGGCCGGCACTACAGGTGCACACCAACACATCTTGCCTTTTTTCCCTTTTATCCTTATTATGCTTTCAAGATGCTGTGGGGTTGTCCAAATAACTGGACATTCTGTGCTTTGTTTTCTTATAAGTGGGGGTTCTGATTTCCGGCCTCCACACTTTCCACAGCCCTGAGGTAGCACGCCATCTTTCCCAGTTTCTGTCTGCTCATAGGTTTGGCATTTGACCTCTCAAAGACAACAAGGCAGAGGCACAGAGGTCACCCTGAGGGGAGCGTGAGGTGACCTCAGCCTCACTGCTGACCCCACAACCCAGGTCTCCTTTTTTTTCCTTCTTTCTTGAGTTGGGGTCTCACTCCGTCACCCACCCTGGAGTGCAGGGACACGCTCCCGGCCACCGAAGCCTCAGGCTCAGACGATCTTTCTGCCTCAGCCTTCTGAGTAGCTGGGACTACAGGTGTGTGTTGCCACACCCCAGCTACCTTTTTTTTTTTTTGCGTTGCAGTTGGAGTCTCCCTCCGTCACCCAGGCTGGAGTGTAGTGGCATGCTCATGGCCACCCCAGCCTTGACCTGCTGGGCTCAGGGGATCCTTCCGCTTCAACCTTCTGAGTAGCTGGAACTACAGGCATGCACCACCACGCCCAGCTAATTTTTTTATTTATTGTAGAGATGAGGTATCGCCAAGTTGCCCAGGCCGGTCTCGAACCCATGAGCTCAGGCAATCCTCTCACCTCAGCTTCCCAAAGTGCTGGGATTACAGATGTGAGCCACTGCGCCCGGCTTACAACAAGCTTTTTCTTTTCTTTCTTTTTTTATTTTTTTGAGATGGAGTATCACTCTGTCGCCCAGACTGGAGCACAGTGACCGCTCCCGGCCACCACAGCCTCGACCTGCTGGGCTCCAGCGATCCTGCCGCCTCAGCCTTCCAAGTAGCTGGAACTACAGGTGCGCGCTACCACGCCCAGCTCATTTCTGATTTATTGTAGAGATGAGGTCTTGCCAAGTTGCCCAGGCGGGTCTCTAACCCACGGGTCAGGCAATCCACTCACCTCAGCCTCCCAAGGCGCGGAATTACAGGCTGAGCCACCAGCTTTTTATTTTCTAATGTGTGACCCCCTCCCCTGCCTCCTCACTGACTGAGTAATACAAAGGTTACAATTTTTCCTGGACTTCACCTAAGCAGTTTTTGGTCCAAATAAGGTTAAAATAAGTTGTTGTTTGATTGGAGGGTTTCAGCTTTCTTATTTTTAACTAAGCTGTGACTATTACCATGCCCTCCTTTGTCTTATTTTTTGGCCATGTCAGCAAATCTTACTTTATTTTTTGGAAATGAATCATTTATTGTCCTTCACACGGACGTCACATTTTACTTGTTATACTACTTAGCCTGATCCCCTAAGAATGCGGACATTCCACACAAGCACAGCCTGTTATCACGCCTGAGAAGTTTAACGTTAACACTACGTTAGTATCCAGTATATGTTCCACATTCAATCTTCCTAATTGGACCAATAATGCTCAACTTATTTTTGCTTTTATTTGCATTTGTTTAATTTTTTGAGTTGAGGTCTTGCTCTGTTGCCCAGGCTGGAGTACAGTGGCACAATCATGGCTCACCGCAACCCCGACTTCCTGGGCTCAGGCAAGCTTCCCAGCTCAGCCTCCAGAGTAGCTAGGGCTACAGGTGCACACCACCATGCCTGGCTAACTTTTTAGTTTTTGTAGTGAGAGGGTCTCACTGTGTTGCCTCACTGTGTTGCCTAGGCTGGTCTTGAACTCCTGCCTTGGCCTCCCAAAGTATTGAGATTTCAGGCGTGAGCCACCACACCGGCCTCACAGTTACTTAAATATACTTGAATTCCAGGAGTGATGTTTGTCCTAGAACGGTCCACCTCAGTGCCGCCACCAGGTGGCGCTCCAGGAGCCTGTGGGCCTCCAAGGCCCTGGAGAGAGGCCAGCACGGCCGGTTCCTCCCGGTTGAGCCGGGCTCTTGGTGAAGCTGGTGATGTCGGCGGTGCCGCATGTTTGCAAAGGCTTGCGGTGTTCTCTTGCACCCTGAGTTTTTGCGCCCTGGATTCGGCACGGGTGCGCCCGGGGTGGGTCCCCGGACTTCATGTGGGTGGCTCTGGGGTGGATCCCTAGACTTGGTGTGGGTAGGTCCCTGGACATGGTGTGGGTAGGTCTGGGCTGGGTCCCCAGGACTCGGGTGGGGGGGGCCCCCCGTGGGTCCCTGAACTTGGTGAGGGTGGGCCTGGGGTGGGTTCCCTGGCCTCTGCATCCCCAACCGTGGCGCGGTTGCTTTCGGCATGTGCAGAGCTCAGCTCAAGCGGCGGTGGGGGCGCGGCCTGGAAAGCACGGGCTCTGGGACAGTCGGCTGGCCGCTCCTCCCGATCGCCTTCCAGGTGAGCTGGTGTCCTCTCCCCTTGCTTCCCGCCCCGGGGCCTCCTTCTTCTGCCGCGGAGGCCGGGCTCCCGCTGGTCCCTCTGCCCAGAGGCCCTTCCCGTGGAGCCCCTCTGCCCGGCTAGCTCCCGGCCCACCCGCGCCTGCCCGGCTCCCTGCCACAGCCCCGCCAGCCTCCTGGCCCCTCCACCCGCCCCCTGTCCTGTGACCAGCTTCTGAGTGCATCCGCTGCCCCTGTCTCTCCCGCCAGGGCCTGAGCTCGGGAGAGGAGGGGTCTTTGTCTTCACTGATAGTTCCAGGCACTGGGAACAGTGTCTGGCAAGTAGCCGGAGCACAGGAAAGCTTGGTGAGTGAATGAAGCTTACCGAGCCCCCGGAGAGACAGAGCCCGGCCCCCGCGTTTCACTGAGGAAGAAACGGGCATCAGGTCTCTGCGCAAGACTTGCCCAAGGTCACACAGCCGGTGGCGTCACATTCCTCTTCTTCTTTTTTCAGATTTCGATTTTAAAGATGTGGGATACAATTCACGGTTGGGTATGCAAACGGTCATTGTGCAGATACAATTTGGGCCTCCCTTTGGTCCCCACTTCACCTGCTTTGAGATCAGGTGCCCTTACGGACGACGTGTGCCCTCAGCTCCCCCCCCGGCAGGTCTCACCGCTGCCAATCCCTTTCTTAGCATGTTATGATCATTGTTCAGGGTCCACTTATGAGTGAGAACATGTGGTGCTCAGTTCTTTGTTTCTGGGATAGGTCACTCAGTATTACCAAGTCTAAGTCCATCCAGGTTGCTGTGAAGTTCATAATTTGACCCTGCTATATGGCTGTATAGTTATTCTTCTTCTAAAGGAATAGTCTGGCTAGAGGCCAGACTTGTTTCTCTCAGTTAATTTTTAAGCGATAACATTTATTTATTGCTGGCCCGTCATGGCGGCTCACACCACCCAGCCCTTTGGGAGGCTGAGGCAGGAGGGCTTCTTGGGCCCCGAGCTCAAGACCAGCCTTGGCAACAGGGTGAGACCTCATCTGTACAAAAAATAAGAATTTAAAAAGTTAACTCGGTGTGGCGGCGCACACCTATAGTCCCACTTACTCGGGACGCTGAGGTGCAAGGATCTCTTGAGCCCAGAAGTTCAAGGCCAGCCTGGGCAACATAGCGAGACCCCATCTCTACAGAAAACTTTAAAAAATTAGCTGGTCATGGTGGTGGGTGCCTGTGGGTCCCAACTACTTGGGTGGCTGAGGCAGAAGGGTGGCTGGTGCCCCAGTGTGTCCTCTGTGCTCAGAGGTGGTGGTGAGCTCAGTGGTGAGCTGTGATGACAGAGTGAGACCCCAGCTCAAAAAAAATAAAAATTAAAAAAATCTTGTTATTCTGTGAGGCCTTTCCCCAGAGCATCTGAAGCGGCTGGAGGGACAGCACCAGGACAGGACCGCTGGGAACGAAGGCGGGAAGGGCTCCTGCAGGAAGCGGACCCACCACGGGCGCCAGGCAGTCCCCAGGGGCTCCATGGAGCAGAGTGTGGCTCCACACTGGGGCGACTGAGGACAGACTGGCAGCGCCCAGGGCCCGTGACGCTCCTCGTCTGAGGCTCATGGGGTCACCTTGGGGTCTCGGTACCAGAGGGCTGGAGCAGCCCTCAGGCCCATCTGGACAAAGTTTACCAGGAGAGCCCAGAGGCATGGCTGGAGAACAGGAGCCTTCATCTGCAAAGACTCAGCGTGTCGGACCAAATTGCTGCGGTGACTCTATGGAGCCTCGAAAATACAGACGCGAAGCAGAGACTGGACACACCGTCTCGGCACCGCTTCTGCGTGTAGCCAAGGTCTCCAGTCTGTGATATGCACTGGCCCAGAGGCAATTCATGGTTTGGACTTTTTTTCTTTTTTTCTTTTTTTTTTTGAGTTGGAGTCTCACTCTGTCACCCAGACTGGAGTGCAGTGGTCGCTCCGGCCACCACAGCCTTGACCTGCTGGGCTCCGGCGATCCTTCCGCCTCAGCCTTCCGAATAGCCGGAACTACAGATGCATGCTACCACGTCCGGCTAATTTTTTGATTTATTGTGGAGATGAAGTCTCGCCAAGTTGCCCAGGCGGGTCTCGAACCCGCAGGCTCAGGCAATCCACTCACCTCAGCCTTCCAAAGAGCAGGATTACAGGCTGAGTCACCAAGCCCAGCTATGGTTTGGATTTTTATTGGGTTTCTTTCTTTCTTCTTTTTTTTAGAGGCAGGGTCTTGCTCTGTCACCAAGGCTGGATTGCAGTGGTTTGATCATAGCTCACTGTAGCCTCAAAATTCCTGGGTTCAAGTAATCCTACCACCTCAGCTTCCCAAGTAGCTGGGACTATAGGTATGCACTACCATGCCCAGCTAATTTTTAATTTTTTTGTAGAGATGGAGTCTTGCTATGTTGCCTGGACTGGTCTTGAACTCCTGGGCTCACCCTCCCGCCTCGGCCTCCCAATGCACTGGGATTACAGGTGTGAGCCACGCACCTGGCCTGTGTATTGAGTTTCTTCTATAAAGGTTCTCTCTTTTCTTCCCACGCCCCCAGCACTCCCAGGCCTGGACACCTCTACAGCAGAGAAGAGTTGGAGGGCCGGGGCAGCCAGTTCTGCCTCCTCGTGTCGCATAGAGTATGTTCCAGGCAGCATCACGTGCTCATGAGGGAGGCCTGCTGCACACCCAGCAAAGCCATCATTCCTGGCTACGGGACGTGGCCCTCCACCACAGAGCAGGGACAATCCCCAGTATCTGCAGACGATTTTCCACCTCGAGCCTCTGAGTATCCTGGGAGTGTTCACCTATAGATGTTCACAACATCAATGTGGTGTTCTTTTCTTTCTTTTTTTTTTTTTTTTTTGAGTTGGAGTCTCACTCTGTCGCCCAGATTCAAGTGCAGTGGCC
>NW_007248722.1:130989-142117 GCF_000164805.1 Carlito syrichta | reverse complement strand
CAGGCGGGTCTCGAACCCGCGGGCTCAGGCCATTCACTCACCTCAGCCTCCCAAAGGTGCAGGATTACAGGCTGAGCCACCGAGCCCGGCTCAATGTGGTTTTCTTACCAACCCTTGTCCTTACTTTTCAGCGTGGAGATTTCCCAGTGTGCTTTTCCTGCCTGGCGCACCTGTAGCAAGTAGGGGCCTCTGTGGCCGTGTCTTCTGTGACCTCCAGCTCTGCCTCCTCCCAGCACAGATACAGCACCCACATGGCACATTCTCGCTCCACCTGGCGCTGGTCTTGCCCCCTCACTGGTCTTGGCTGCGGGAGGGCCAGGGCTCGACCCTGCTGCATATCGAGTGGCCTCGGCTGCTCCACTTGGACCCTGGGCTTCCACTGACTCGGCCTGGATCTTCTGCCAAGCATGTGGGTCAGCTGATCTTGGGAGAAGACCCAGTGGCGGCTGTGCGTGTCCCATTGCAGGCATCGCCTGGGGCAGGGCTGCCTCCCATCTCGGCTGTGTCCTGTCTGTGGGCTCCGCTATTCGGGGACTGACCTTGCACCTTCCAGACAACCGTGCAATGCGCAGACCCTGCACAGCCAGGGGTGCTGTCGGTCGAACGCTGCCAGGCATGACACGTGGGGCCCCAGGAGTCCTGTGGTGGATTTTCACTTCAGATTCAAGCATCATAGGCCTACCCCTCCCACGAGACAAGGGACATGCTGAGTTGGTCCTGGCCTGGACTGGTCTTGGCACAGGACCTGCTATGGGGCAGGATGGGGCATCTACCTCCCATCCGCCATGCCTGTGTGCGTGTGTGCATGTGTTAATGCTGAATGTGAGTGTCCACACACATGATCACACGTGTTGCTCATGAACCATGGGTTCTAGTAACCTCCAGAGGGCGTGTCAAGCCGACACACTCTGAGGAAACCCAGGGGACCTGGGGATCTCACGACGGTCAGCTGGAGGCATCGTCTCGACCGGGCAGAGGGCCTGGGGCTGGAGTGCGTGCCTCTGGGTGTGTCTGAGGGTGTTTGCAGAGATCACCATGTGCTGAGTGGCTAGGGGAGGTGCCCTCAGTGGCGGCCACAGCAGAGCAGGCAGGGGGGCTCATGGGGTCTCCCTCACTCGCTCCTTCCATGGTGGACGCCTTGCCTGCTCGCCTCCCTCGGTCAGCAGACCCCAGATCCTTCGGCCTTTGGACTCTGGGACTTGCACCCGTGGCCTCTGGGGCTCCTGGGCCTCTGGCTTCAGGCAGAGGCTGCGCTGCCGGCCTCCCTGCTAAGCCTCCCTGTGTGTGCTCAGGCCCTGGTGGCCCGGGCCCTCTGTGGCCTGATGGCCCCAGACCCGCCTGTCTATCCTCAAGACCCTCACGAGAGCCTCGTTGTCCTTTGAGCATTGCTAGTTGGAAAAATATGGCCCCATGCTTTTTGTTTTCTTTGAGTTGGACTCTCCCTCTGTCCTCCAGGCTGGGCATCATAGCTCGCTGCAGCCTTGACCTCCTGAGCTCAAATTGTCCTTCTGCCTCAGCCTCCAGAGTAGCTGGGACCACAGGTGCAGGCCACCACACTCAAATACTTCCTTTGACTTTTGATTTTTTTTTTTTTGTAGAGGCAAGGTCTTGCTGTGTTGCCCAGGTGGGTCTTGAACCTCTGGGCTCAAGGGGTCCTCCTGCCTCGGTCTCCCAAACTGCTGGGATTACAGGTATGAGCCACCACGCCCAGACTCTCTCTATGCCTTTGATAACCTTTGGCAATGACGACAAAGTCCTCCAGGTCTGGGCACCCACTTCCTGAGGAGGCATCACCACTGGAACGGGACATCCCCTGCAGACATGTGACATCCTGGCAGTGTCCACTGCTCAGCACAGCTGACAAGCGTGACTGCTCTGAGCTCAGCTTCAAAACTCCAGAGACCACCCGACCCGATCCCCGATGGGTCCCCCGGACACGGGACCTGGACCTCAGCAGTGAGTTGGGAAAGTCTCTTGCAAACCCAGGAGAAGGCTGGGTGTCTGTGGAGGCCGCGACCCGGCCCGGCCACCTTCCCCCGCCTGCGGCTGCACAGAGCCTAACTCGGTTTTGTGTGAGGGAGTGACGGGCAAAGCCTGGTTGAGCCACAGGCACTGCTGACTCTGTCCCCACCATCCGCCACCAACTCCGTCTCCACCATCTCCACGGAGCCCCACCCAGGCTGCTGGGAGGCTGGCAGCGGTCTCTTGGCAACTCCCTTCTCTCTGGGGTGGCCCGAGGGTGGAAGACCAAGTGCCCAGGAAACAGGGGTGGAGGGGATTGGGGGCGTAGTCACCACTCGAGCTCCCTGGAGTCCAGGCCCCCAGGCCTCTCATGGCAGGGGCTGTGCTGGGCATGGGGTCTCTGCAGAGGCTGCGTGCCTGGGCCTCGGGCAGCCTCCCCAGAGGGACCAGCCTCCAAATGGGGCGGGGAGTCCCCGTGACTCCCCTTTCTGGTTTTGGGGACTCCCTCATCTGCTGCCCCCGCCCTGACCCTCCTCTGGGTGAGGGGCACTCCAGACAGGCTTTCTAGAGGTGGCACAGGACGGAACCCAGGGGAATTCACAAGAAATTACTCCTCACAGATGCCTGGCCACAAAGCCCACGTCTAAATCCTTGGATCATTCCTCGGGAACCAAAGCCACACTGCTAAGCCCACAGATGCCAAAGGGTCTGCTGACAGTCAAAAGCTTTGTGAGGCTGGGCACGGCGGCTCACGCCTGTGAGCCCAGTACTTTGGGAGGCTGAGGTGGGAGGATTGCTTGAGCCTAGGAGTTTGAGACCCACCTGAGCAATGTAGCAAGATCCCATCTCTATAAAAAATGTTTAAAATTAGCCAGGCATGGTGGCGAACGCCTGTAACTCCAGCTACTCAGGCGGCTGAAACAGAAGGATCATCTGAGCCCAGAGTTTGAGGCTGCAATGAGCCGTGAGCAGGCCCCAGGCCCCTGCGCTCCAGCCCAGACAACAGAGTGAGATCCCAACTCAAACAAAACAAAACAAAACCAAAAAACTTTGTGATAAAAATGAGACCTTCCTTCATCACCTTGCTCTTGGCTGACCCTGCTGGAGTGGCCACCTGCAACCTGAGTGGCCTCAGCGCAGGGACACAATTTAGCCCACGACGGTGGTGACAGAGCTTCTGGGGACTCTGTTGGTCCTGCTGTGGGGTCTGGCCTCACTCTGGAAGGCACCGAAATGGATGCCGAGACCTGCGGACATCCGTGCACATTGCCTCAGCCCCTAGAGGGCAGGGAAAGGGTCTAAGCACGCCTGCACATTCCCAAGCCCATTCCTGAGAGTCCCTGGTCTTCTGTGCCCTCCCATTAGGTCGCTTCAGGGGACCCTTGACTTCCCTGCAGACTGCGCCCGAAGGGGCAAATCCCCATGGACCCCGTTTCTTAACAGACATAGGCTGGAACAATGTGGTGTCCGTGCGATCGTAAATCTTGTTATGGGAGTAACTTTTGCAATGCATGACGGCATAGGCCTTGTAAGCTCCCTTTACTCTCAATGTAAAATGTGGCTGTAACTTGGGCCCTATACAGTGCTCGGCCGGTCACGTGGCTAGTGTCTAGGTACCCACAGCTCTGGATGATGAAAGCAGGGCACAAGGCCCGCAGGGGGGAGGCAGAACCATTTTGGAAAGACCTCGAGTCCAGCTCTGCTTCCTGGATTCGAATTCAGAAATAAACCTTCGACCAGTTCCCTGCCCCTTTGACTTATGGGCGTCAAGGGAGAGCGATGCTTTTTCCTCTTCTGAGGACACAACCCAGACCCCAGGAAGCCTCTGGAGGACAGTGGGAGATTTCCTCAGCTGCGGATTCTGCCAGAACAAGCCAGTCCCCGAGGAGGGAGTGTGGGTGAACCGGAAGTGACTGGACTGTTCCTGGCGCGAAGCCAGACCCTCTTGTGCCAAGAAGTTCCAGGAAAACACGCCCGCTCAGGCCTGGAGGAAGCCGGGCAGCAGTGGGGGCCATTTCCTAATGAGCCCGGGAGGTCCCTGGAGAAACAACCACCCGGTTCTCGTGTCTGTAGAACGCAACTAGCAGGACTTGGGAAACTTTTATTCTCCTGAAGCGACAAGTAGGAAATATCCTATGCCTTGGCTCTCAAAATGAATCACCAGGGACATAAAAATCATCAACAAACACAAGCACCACACAAACCTCAGTTCTGTATTCTGGCCAGGTAGTGGGGGTGGAGGAAGGAGAAGCCAAGGGGAGGCCAGGAGGGAGGAGGCAGAGAGCGAGGAGGGGCTTTGGAGAAGCAGCCGCATCTCAGGGCGGTGGCGGCGCGCACGCAAGAGGACAGAGGCTCAAAGAGGACTCAGAGGAGGGAGGCTGCGTGGCGCCCTCCAGCACCCACGGGCGTCAGAGCGGCGTGCGTCGGAGCCCACCCTGTCCAGCCCCTGCTGTGCTGGGCGAGTCAAGTCCCCCAGGTCCACATCCACCTGTGCCCCGGAAGGTGGCCTCATCTGGAAGCGGGGGCCCTGATGTCTCAGGCAGGATGAGGCCTGTAGGGCGAGGTGGCCTTCGGCCCCGCAACTGTGTCCTCAGGAGAAGGCCATGTGAGGGTGCAGGCACACGCACACTCAGATGGAGGCCACGCAGCGACAGGGCCTGCAGTTATGCAGCCAAAAGCCAAGGTGCCACAGGCAGCACCAGCCCCAGAGCCACAGAACACCACAGGGCACCGACAGCCCCAGGGCCACGGGCACTGTCACCCCCAGAGTCACAGAGCACCACAGATGCCACCACCCCAGGACCACGGAGCACCACGGGTGCCGCCAACCCCAGAACCATGGAACTCCGCAGGCGCTGCCACCCCCAGAGCCAGAGGAGGCCAAGAAGTTGTCTGCCCCAGAGTCCTGGAGGAAGTGTGGCAGTGCTGACACCCTGACTCCAAGTATCTATAGCCACGCAAGGGTGATTTCCGCAGCCTAAGCTGCCTCGTGTGTGATGGCTCGCCGTGGTAGCCCTGGGACACTAACGGTTTTCTTTTACAGGCGAGGAGCCCTGTGGTGCGTGGCCCGCCCCTCCTCCAAGGCAGCTGTTCCATCTCAATGGAACCTCCAAAAACGTTAGGGTCACACTCCCAGCGGGGCCTCCAGAATGTTATGTCAGGCCTGCTGGGGGTGTGGGGTGTCTGGGGTACGATTGCACGCCGCATGAAAGATGCAAAGAATCTAACAGAAGTTAGATTAGAAAATATAGTTTATTTAGACAGTAAATGAGAGAGAGAGAGAGAGAGGAGATTCACCTCCCCAGGGTAGAGGAGGGGGCCAAACCTTCAGAAAACATGGCCTGGCCACAGCTCAAAGAGCACACGCTCACACCACAGCTTAGCAAGGCAGCAGCCACAACGGCCCGGCAAGGGCAGCCGGCTGCTCGCGGTAGAGCCCCTTCCCTCCTTCCCTTTGAAAGGGCGGCTCGTTCAGGTGGTCGGGTGGTGGTCCACTCCACACCATCGCGAAGGGGCAGGCAAACGCAGGTACTGACGTCAAGTGATGGACAGCAGGCAGACAGGTGGGTCAGTCACATGACTGCTGCCATGGGGGGGCGTCTGTGTCACGTGGGTCACGAAGGGTGACTAGGTTAACTTGAGTCTTACGGGTGGAGGCAAATTCTTGAAATAGAAAAGCTAATTAATACAAAGCAAGCTGGGGAAGGGGGTTGTAAAGCAACTCAATAACTACCTCTGAGAAACTGTTGTCCTTGGCTGGTGATTAGAAGGTGAGTTTAGCTGGGCTCGGTGGCTCAGCCTGTAATCCCAGCGCTTTGGGAGGCTGAGGTGAGTGGATTGCCTGAGCCCGTGGGTTCGAGACCCGCCTGGGCAACTTGGCGAGACCTCATCTCTACAATAAATCAAAAAAAAAAAATTAGCCAGGAGTGGTAGCGCGCGCCTGTAGTTCCAGCTACTCGGAAGGCTGAGGCAGAAGGATCGCTGGAGCCCAGCAGGTCGAGGCTGCGGTGGCCGGGAGTGGCCGCTGTACTCCAGTCTGGGCAACGGAGTGAGACTCCAACTCAAAAAAAAAAAAAAGAAGGTGAGTTAAGTGAACCGCTAGAAAAACATGAGATTTAGGCAACGTTAAGATGGCTGCTCATTGGGTATTTTTAAATCCATGTTTTGTCCTTTCCGTGGCTCTTTTTTTTCTTTGAGTGTCATTTGGTTTATGGAAGCCTTCAGCCATCTGAACAGGGAAATGCTGTTTTTCTTCTGTCAGAGTTCACTTTGAAATAAAGGTTTATTTCCTATTGGTTTATGAAATCTACATGAGGGGCAGCTTGAAATTTAAACATCTTCGAGTTTCAGTGGTAGGCTGTCACGATGAAAACAAAACGAATACTTCAGGCTGGGGTATTTTCCATTAAGTTTACTGCTGGTTCCTTTGGGATCCCAGCACGCTCTGATGGCAGAATACCGTGGAGAAGCAAGGCGGCCTCTTTCAATTGCTGAAACCACCATTTGTTTCCACATCTCGAGCCAATTCCTAGGGTCGAACCCAGGCCTGCTGGGGATATTGGATTGGACCCTTTGGTGAGGGGCATGTGGATCCTGTGTGAGGCCTTTCGCTGACATCAGATCATGAGAAGCATGTGTGTGATTTTAACGACTGGGAAGCCCTTAGCCCTTTTCTGGATCATGGATGAAAATATGGATTCTTCCTGGAACCTGCACACCCTACAACTTTGAGCGCTGACTCGGGGGCCTCCCAGGCGTCTCGCCCACCCCCACCCTGCCAGCCTCCACCCTGCGGAGGCTGGCTGAGACCTCCGCTGGGGACACTGTCCTCCAATGGCCCCCTGGGTGGGCATCTCCTACCTGTTGGCCTCCTCTGCCCCACGTGGTGTTGGGCAAAGGCTGAAGCTGGCCTCCACACAGAGGCTGCCTCTCCAACATGCTGGTGACGCTGGTGAAGGAATCTTTATTTTGTTTTTATTCTTCTTATCAGAGACAAGGTCTCACTCTGTCACCCAGGCTGGAGTGCGGTGGCACAATCAGCTCCCTGAAGCCTTGACCTCCTGAGCTCACGCAATCCTCCTGCCTCAGTCTCCCAAGTGGCTGGGACAATAGGCATGCGCCACCACACCCAGCTAGTTTTAAGTTTTTCTGTAGCCACGAGGTCTCACAACGTCGCCCAGGCCAGTCTCAAACTCCCGGCCTCAAGTGATCCTCCACCTTGGCCTCCCAAAGTGCTGGGATTCAGGTGTGAGCCAGGCGGGCCCCCTCCCACTGGTGAAGAGTTCAGCCCAGTTGTGCCCAGGGGCATCGTCCAGGGCCTCCTCCTTAGGGTTCTCGGACAGTAGTCAGGCTGAGGGAGCGGGCAGACTCGCCTGGGGCCTGTAGTGGCTTCTTGGCGAGGACGCCCAGGATGACAGGCTGTCCTCCCGCTGTCCCTCGCCCCGGGGCCTGCGCTTCCCGCGCCCGCTGGCCGCCTCCCCCCACCTTCCCACCTGAGTCCCACTCCTGTGTCAGGCCTTCAGCTGGTCCCAGCATCCTCTTGGACTTTCCCGGCACTCCCGGTCAGGGTCCGCACCCTCAGGCTCCCGTGACGGGTCACCCTCCCATCACAGCACCGTCATGCGGTGGTGGTGGGCACCGCTCTCCTGTGTCCTGCCAAATGGCGCCGCCCAGGATGGCGGGGCTACAAGGCCCTTGCAGCCGCGCAGCCCGGCCCTCCAGCCGTGTGTCGCCAGGAAGGGCCGCCGCAGTCGGCGCAGGTCTCCGGCCCGCGGCTAGGCACTCGGACTGAGCTCCGCGTCGGGCTGTCCTGCGCCGAGGGGGTTGGGCTCCTGGTGTCTCCCCGCCAGAGTCCAGGGGCATCACCTCGGCGCGAAAACCAAGGGTGTCTCCAGACACAGCCCGAGGACAAGCGGGGGCGAGCTGCTGTCCTGCACAGCCCCTGCTGTGGCGTGTGGGCTGATCTCAGAGACGCCACCCTGGAGTGCACCCTGGAGTGACACGGAGGACCGCCGGTCGGCCCCTGACACGGGTGCAGACCTCTGCATCCCCCAGCAGGGGGTTCCACTCCCCACTGGCTGAGGATGGTTTCACATCCTTTCGTGACAGGTTGGCAGGAGCGGACACCAGGGGAGCACTAGGGGACGAGCCCAGGCCAGGGCCCTTCCCCCCTAGAGCCCTCCCCCCCCGGCGAGCCCCTCCTGGCGCCCCCCTCCCGAAGCACCCCTTCCCGGATCACTGCCCCCACCCCCGGCGCCACCCCTCCCGGCGCCCTCCCCTCCTGAAACACCCCCGTCCTGGCACCCTCCTGCCCTGGAACCCTCCCCTCTGGGCTCCTCCCCTCCCGGGGCACCCCCTCCCTGGCGCGCTCCCCCTCTGGTGCCCTCCCCTGCTGAAGCTGTTACTCCAGGGCATCTCGGGCCTGGACACCTGGCTATGCCAGCTGATTAGGAAGGCTGATCCTGGCTGATTAGGAAGGGCCTGGGTTTAGGGAGATCTTTCATCCTTCAAATCTCCCAAGGGAGAGCCCTGGAGGCGAGGTTTCCTCCCAAGCACAGGCAGAGAAGGAAAGCAGTTTAAAGCTCAGCATAGTGGGCCGGCCTCGTGGCTCAGGCTCGTAATCCCCTTACTTTGGGAGGCTGAGGTGGGAGGATCACTTGAGTCCAGGAGTTGCAGACCAGCCTGGGCAACATAGGGAGCGCTCATCTCTGCAATAAATTAAAAAATGAGCGGTGGTGCACACCTGTAGTCCCCGATACTGGGGAGGCTGAGCTGGGAGGATCACCTGAGCCCAGGAGGTCGAGGCTGAGGTGAGCTGTCACTGCCTCCAGCCTGAGCAGTGGAGGGAGAGCCCAACTCAAAAAACTAAACATAAAAAATGAAGCTCCTGTGTGCTCCATGACAGGCACCGGCAGGGGGAGCAGCGTCTGCACAGCCTCCCGGCGACACCCCTCCAAGGAGGTTGCGAGGGGTGTCTGAGCATGGGATGCAGGGGTTTGGGTTCTCCAGAGCGTGGACACATCGCCTGAAGGCCACTGGGGTAACCTGATCCTTTGGCTTCGACCCGAGTCCCTTGCTCTGAGCACTTGGGAAGGCATGCCATTTTTGTGATACCATCTTGTGCCGGTGCTTGGGGTGGGGAGCGGCCCAGAGCCGTCGTCATATTTTCCAAAACATGAGGGAAGCCCTCAAGCATGTGAGTCATGAACCTCACCTGCCTGTTTAGAAGCATGGAAGCCGAGCCCGGAGCCTGAGGTTGATCCGGGCTTCTCCTGTGTGCCTGGCACAGCGGTGCCCACCCGGATCCTCCTCCAGCCTTTGGCGTTGCGGGGAGGCCCCTGCTAGGCGTAAGGTGAGGGATGAGGCTGCAGGGGAGGACGGGCCTGAGGCCGGGGGGGCGAGCTTTGCGGGCAGTGCTGCTGAGAACCAGAGTCGTGTGTTCCACTTGAAATTCACAAGCCAGATGCAGTGGCTCATGCCTGTCACCCCAGCACAGAAAGAAAAAGAGAGAGAGAGAGAGAGAGAGAGAGAGAGAGAGAGAGAGAGAGAGAGAGACAGAGAGAGAGAGAGAGAGAGAGAGAGAGAGAAAGAAAGAAAGAAAGAAAGAAAGAAAAAGAAAGAAGGAAAGAAATTTAGAGACATGAGTTTCTTGGTCTAGAAAGAAATTTAGAGACATGAGTTTCTTGGTCTAATTATATCCCCAACATCACATGGGATACACTTGGACTAAAAAAAACTATCATGCTTATCTGAAATGCAAGTGCTTAACTGGGCATCTTGGACTTCTTTTTTTCCAGATCTGACAGCCATATCTGCCAGGAATGATCAGGCAGTCTTCAGCTGGGGAGGAAACAGGGTAGCACTAGCCAGCGGAATTTTTTTTTTTTTTTTTTTTGAGTTGGAGTCTCACTCTGTCGCCCAGGCTGGAGTGCAGTGGCACGCTCACGGCCACCCTAGCATCAGCCTGGCAGGCTCTGGCGATCCTTCCGCCTCAGCCTTCCAAGTAGCCAAAACTACAGGCATGCACTACTAAGCCTGGCTAATTTTTTTAAATTATTGTAGAGACCAGGTCTTCCCAAGTTGCCCAGGCTGGTCTCAAACCCACAGGCTCAGGCAATCCACTCACCTCAGCCTCCCGAAGCGCTGGGATGACAGGCTGAGCCACCGAGCCCGGCCAGCCAGCGGATTTTAACCTGAGACTCAAACTGCCTCTAGCACTGACTTCAGTACAGGCTGCTGGAGCCTGGGGCTGGGTGAAGCCTGTCTGGGGGAGCCTGGTTGGGTCTCTGGGACTTGACAGGCCTGAGGAGTCCTCAGTGCTGCGGGCGTTCCTTTTGCACAGGGCCTCTTGGAAGCTGACATCTCACAGATCCGTGAAGAGTAAAGATGAGGTTTATTTAATACAGCAGCCCTCGAGGTCCCTGCAGCTACGGCCCCGAGGCAGCCGGGAGGGTGGCTCTGGTTAGGCGTGGTGTTCCTGGTGGATTCCACGGCAAAGGCGCAGCCCCCCTCCTGCCCACTCGAGGCACCCTCCGAAGTGTCTAAGATCTCCAGAGACCTCTTCTTTAGCAAGGAATAAATAAAAAATTAGGAAGGAAAATATGCATTTCATGTTTCTATTGAAAACACCGTGTGCTGTGGGCAGCCGCCTCCCTGCCTTCCGCGAGGCGGAGCGGGGGAGAGAAGCCGGTGAGGACGTCCGGGCGGGTGGCCCTGTGACGTCCAGCTTCCTCGTCGCCTGAGGGAGGCTGGTCTGCAGGCTGGCGTTTTGGAGGGCTGCGCCCAAGCGAGGCCACGGAGGGGACAGGGAGGCTGTCTGGCCAGCGCTGGGCACTTCCAAGGAGCTACAGGCCTTGGGAGGACCCGGGGAGAAGAAGGGACGCAGCTCCCCAGCCAGGCCCCCTGCAGAGGGACTGATGCAGAACGGAAGGCGGGTGTGGGTGCCAGGGCGCGGAGGGTCCTCCTCTCTGCACAGGACAGAGGATTCGAGTTCTGGGACGCACCAGTGGCCGGCTCGCCAGAGCCTCCTCTGCCCCTCCAGGCGCAAGGATGCTCCAGCAGGGAGGAGGGCCGGGGGGGCCGCAGCCTTCACCTCTTCACCCCAGCGTCGGACCTGGGACGGTGGAGAACCGGCAGCCGGGCCTGGGGTCGCTGCGGCGGCGGGGGC
>NW_007248722.1:119516-130904 GCF_000164805.1 Carlito syrichta | reverse complement strand
GGGCGGGTTCCGGGGCGCGAGCAGGGAGCTCTCGGGATGGGGCGCGCTGTCTGCTCTCGGGCGCCTCCCCATGAGCGCCTGCCTTGCCGTCTAAGTTCCGTCAAGGGAGCCTTCCGTCTGCTGCAGCGGCGAGAGACAAGACAAGTCGTGGTCAGGCCCCTCTGGGTGGTGGGGAGGAACACAAAGCAGGCCACTCCCGCCACACACGCCTTCCTCCCACGCTGCAGCCTGCAGCCTCTCTCTGCCTGTGATAGTGACACTCCGTCCGTGCAGTGGCCTCACCAAGTGCCCCGTGTCCCCGGCACCGAGTCCCGTGGGCACTCCACCCCCTCAGGGGATGAATGGGCCGGGTGTGGGAGACCTGGCGTCTGACTCCCGCTCTGCCTCTAACTAGCATGAGATAGACCTTCTTGGGGCCTATTTTTTTCATTTAAAAAATGAAGAATTCAAATGACCAAGGTTAAATATTTTCAAATGAGATGATGCTGACTTTAAAAAAGGAAGAAATTATAGTTCTGTTGCAAATAAGTTGCAAATAAGTAAATAAATAGATAAAAAGATTTTTCAATGAGACTCTCATACATTCCACTATGGATGAGCATCGTGCTAAATGAAATGAGCATGATATGAATGGGGAATGTCACACGATTTCACGTCTACATTGTAGCCAGAATGGTTGCATCCACAGAGACAGTGGCTGCCGTGGCTGGGAGGAGTTCATATTTGACGGGGACAGAGTTTCAGTTTGGGGAGATGAAAAAGTTCTGGAGTGCAGTGACTCACGCCTGCTATCCCAGCACTTTGGGAGGCTGAGGCGGGAGGATTACTTGAGCCCAGTAGTTCGAGACCAGACTGGGCAACATAGTGAGATCTTGTCTCTACAATAAATAAAAAAATTAGCCAGGTGTGCAGTGCATGCCTGTTAGTCCCAGCGACTCGGAAGGCTGAGGCAGAGGATCGCCTGAGCCTGGGAGGCCAAGGCTACAGCAAGCCATGACCGCCATGCTGGATCCCAGCCTGGGCAATAGAGTGAGACTCTGACACACACACACACACACACACACACACACACACAGAGAGAGAGAGAAATTTCTGAAGCTGGATGGTGGTGATGGGTGTGCAGTACCTGATGTCACTGAATTATACATTTTAAATTGGCAAATTTCATGCTGTGATATTTTACCACAATGAAAAAGTCAGAAAGAAACATTCCCAGGCCGTCCTGCAGGTTGAGGGCTTCTGATGGTGTCTGTCACCGTCGCCTGTCAGCGCCTGGCCCCCTATCTCACCCCCACTGTCCTCGTCACCTCACGGTGAACACGCAGGGATGGCCCAAGGCCCTCACTGTCTAGCGACTGTGGATGGAGGTGGAGAGGCCTTGGGACACCGCACGGGGCTTCAGAGGCGGGAGAGGCCGTGGCCGGGCAGGGACTCCACAGCCAGCCTCAGAGTCGGCCTGTGACAGAGGGTCAAGGAGCAGGGCATGCTGGGAGCGGCCTGAGAGTGGAGCCCCGGGCAGCCGCAGGCAGTGCCCAAGTTCTTGCTGCTGGATCCCCACGCACACAGGAGCCCCTGCTGCAGATGAACTCAGGGCAGGCAGGCTCTGTGACCTCGGTGGGCGCCCACGGGTGAGCCGAGATCCTGTCTCCGTCCTGTCTGGAGGAGTGCCCTCCCATGTAAGGGGGCCGTAGCACCCCATCCAGAAGGCTGAGGCTCTGGCTCTCCTTTGCCAGGAAAAGTCCCAGCGAGCGGGCCAAGAGCTCTGTGTTGTCCGAGGTGGAGGCTGGCCAGCGTGGGGTGGTGGCTGTCCCTGCCGGTCGCAGCTGCTGTTGTACAGTCATCATGGTCACTTTATGGGGTAAGTGGCTAAGCTCCAGGAAGACCCCATCCTGGCCTCCCCATGCACTGGGCCCCCGCTGCCCCCCGACGGAGCGAGGCCTTTCCCGAAGCCTTTCCTGTGGTGAGTGGATGGCCACGCCCCCTCTACTCCTCGAAGACCCCTGGCCATGATTCACCCCTTTCACTGAAGCGCCAGCGTGCCCGTTCCCGCGATCTGTCTGTGCAGACCATGCCCACAATGTATAAACAAGGTGAAACGGCAGAGGAAGGGGAACGTCAGACTGCCGGCAGCTAGGCAGACAGCACACTCAGGGCTGCCAGGAGGCAGCCTTACGGCTGGGACACTTCCTCTGTGGTATTCCACGCTGGACGGTCGCCAGGCCGATCGCAGGAAGGAAGCCCCCTCCTGCTCCCCGCTGGGCCAGTCCAGTACTTTTGTCCCAACTGCACAGGCAGGTTATTAGGGAAACCGGACCTGTGTCTCCTACAGACCAAGGCCATTCGCTTGAAGAGTCAAAATCCCTCTCCCAATGCTGGAACCCTGTGCTCTTGCTAGGTGGCTTTGGGACTCCGGGGACAGGAGCCAGCCGGGAGCCCGCAGGACCATCTTGGGAGCTCAATCTGATGGGGAGAGGGAGGGTCAATCTGGCCCGGAGCTCACAGCCCTCATCCAGAGACAGCTGTGGGCTGCAGGATAAAGTAAACAGGTCGCGCTGCAGAGTGGTGGGGGGGCAGGGGGGTTCGTGTTTATCACTGCGAGGGCACGTTTCTCCTGGTCCACTTCCGGTGGAGCACAGCCCTCGGCGCCCACCTGCCCAAAGTCATCGTGCCTGGGAGAGCGACTCCACGCCTTGGAAGGAGTCTGCTGTGAGGGAGGACCAGCCGGGGAACCCAGAGACCTGGCCTGTGTTCCTCACCGCACCGTCGACGGTCTGGAGACCTGGGCAAGCCAAGCCACCCATCCAGGCCTCGGCTTCCACATCTGTGACGTGCTCCCCGCCCTCTGGGCAGTAGCCTCAGCTTCCAGAAGGCTGAGTGGGCTTCGACTGGAAGAACATCCGGCTCACGCCTCTTTTCCTTCAGTTCATGACTTTCCTCACACAAGGAGGCCAGGGGCTTTCCGTCCATCAAAGGCGTAACGAGGTCTGTTTCACAAGCGTCCAGGCTCAGGCCACCAAAGGAAGCCGCGGCCCCCGGGGTGGGCAGAAACCTCCCCGCCAGCCACTGCCCGACCCCAGAGAGGCTAGCAGGCCCAGGGCCCCTCCTCCAGACACCAGCTGCCCCCAGCTCCGGTGCTGCTGGGGTGGGAGGCGGTGGGGACAGGTGTCTGTGGAGTCCGGCCTCGGGCCTCCCTCCAACCCAGCGTCTGCCCGAGGGGAGCAGCCTCGGGGGCGACTTCCTGCAGAACGACCCGCGGGGCGCTGATGTCCTCACACACGGGCCACAAGCCGTTCCGGCACTTGGGCCGTCTCCTGCTCACCCACACGGAAGCTGCCTGGCCACAGGTCTCTCGCTCCACCTGGAAATCCGTCCGTCGCCACGGCCGACCCCTCACCCCCCTGCACTCCCTCCTTCTCGAATTCCACCAGTTCTCAGTGGCCGCCTCCCGCTCACCTTCCAACGCGCCGCCCTTCTAGAATCCATCCTTCCGCCATGGCTGTCCGCCTCGCCCCCTCCCAGACTCCGTCCTGCGCCAATTCCGCCGGTCCTCCATGCTGTCCCCGTCACCCCCCTCCCCCACTGAATTCTTCCATAACGTCATTCGTTCTCCAGGGCCAGTGTCCCTTCACGCCTCCTTCTACACGCCATGCTTCTAGAATTCCAAACGTTCCTCAGGGCCGCCCCTCCCAACTCTCCTCCACGCCATCCTTCTCGAATTCCATCTGTCCCCACAGTCGAACCTCTCACCTCCCCCCGCACTCCATATTTGTAGAATTCCATCCTCACTCCATGGTTGTCCGCCTCACCCCCTCCCACTCCATCCTTCTGGAATTCCATCTTTCCTCACCCTCACCCCCTCCTCCACTGAATCTTTCTATGATGTCATCCATTCTCCAGGACCATTGTCCCTTCACCCCTCCTTCCACAATTCCATCTGTCCTCTACAGCTGTCCAAGCTTCTGCTTGGTGCAGATCCCTGCTAAGTGTCTCCGTCACCCTACAGTCTGGGCATGGCTACCAACACCCACTGTATGGCCCGTGACCACCTGATGCCCTCACCACAGGTGAACTCCTGGACGAGGGCCTCGAGGAGCCCTGGGCCGTGGGCCTTGCAAGTCAAGGTGATTGTCACAGGTACCCTGGAATGTCTGGATTCCAGGGATGCAGACGCTTTGCATCTGAGTGCCCCAGACTCCCACGCTCCAGGGGATTTCCGGGCCCTCCCTTTGAGTGGCAGCTGAGATTAATGATAGAAGTGGCAAGAGAGAGGATTTGAAACCAAGACAGGCCAGAGTTGCCCGGAGAGGCCCAAGCACCTGGCCTGAAGCACCCAGGTCAGCACAGGAGGGCGATTTGTGGGCGTGCAGAGCCTGGGACCTGGGGGTAGGTAGGAGCGCTTTAGAAATAACACGCATGAAATGTGTACTTGCACCCCCACCTGTAACCCCGGCACTTTGGGAGACCAGGGCAGAAGGATGGCTGGAGGCTAGAAATTTAAGACCAGCCTAGGGCAACCTAGTGAGACCCCATCTGTAAAAAATAAAAATAAACATACACTTACCGAAAATCTGTTTTCCACGAAATCTGCAAAACAAAGGATAACACAGCAGTGAGAGGCAGAGACACAGCTGGACTCACCCACACATCTGGGCCTCGATGGGGGGAGGGAGAAGAGATGCCAGGGCCACCTAGAACTTGGCACTCAGGTGTGTGGCTCCGGTGCTAAAGCAGGTGCCCTGGGACCCTGTGGGTCCACATCCCTGGCGCTTCCTCTGACATTTTAAACGGGCGCTTGAAAAACTAGTAGCACATGGCGGGGGGTTGTTTTTGGTTTTTAAGGAAAACTATGGGAAAGTAGAAAGAAGCAGATACAAATTCTCTCTGTTCCTCCTTCCTCCAGGCCATGGGTCATTTTTTTACAAGCAGGCTTTTGTTATTTCCTTCTAACAGTTATAATGATACAGAATATGACATTTTATATTCTAGAGTTTTCACATAATATGACTTAGTAAACATTTTCTGGTAACTTTTTGTTTATTTTTTGAGTGAGGGCTCTGTTGCCCAGGCTGGAGTGCAGTGGCATCATCATGGTCCACCACAGCCTCAAACTTCTTGGGCTCAAGTAACCCTTCTTCCTCAGCCTCTCGAGTAGCCGGGACTACAGGCGCACACTGCCATATCTGGCTAAATTTTTAAAACTTTTGGTAGAGATGGGGTCTCATTATGTTGCCCAGACTGGTCTTGAACTCTTAGGCTCAAGTGATTCTACCTCCCAAGGTGCTGAGATTACAGGCATGAGCCACTGGGTGCTTGACCTTTCTGGTAACATTTTTTTATTTTTAAAAATTTATTGTAGAGATGAGTTCTCGCCACATTGCCCAAGCTGGTCTCAAACCCGCGGACTCAGGCAATCCTCTCACCCGGCCTCCCAAAGTGCTGGGATTATAGGCGTGTGCCACCACACCCGGCCTTCTGTTAACTTTTTTTTTTTTTTTTTTGAGTTGGAGTCTCACTCTGTTGCCCAGACTGGAGTGCAGTGGCCGCTCCCGGCCGCTGCAGCCTCGACCCGCTGGGCGCCGGCGATCCTTCCGCTTCATCCTTCCAAGTAGCCAGAACTACAGGCGCGAGCTACCACGCCCGGCTGATTTTTTGATTTATTGTAGAGATGAGGTCTCGCTGCCCAGGCAGGTCTTGAACCCGCGGGCTCAGACAATCCACTCACCTCAGCCTCCCAAAGGTGCGGGATTACAGGCTGAGCCACCGAGCCCGGCTCTGTTAACCTTTTAAACATAATTGTGAGAGTAGCTGCATAATGATTGTTAAACGGATGTGCGACTGTTTACGTCACCAGTTCCTCACTTTAAAATGTTAGGTTCTTTCCAAGTTGTTGCTATTTTAAATAACACCGGCAGTACCCGCTTCTTCGGGAGCCCAGCTATTCCAGATTTCACGCCATGTGTCTGTGCCTTCCCGGGGCGAGACTGGCAGGGTGTGAGGTGCAGGCATTGCTGGCGCCCCTGGCGTGACGTGGCCCCGCAGTCTGGAGGCACAGACCCTGCTCCTCGGCTCTTCCTGGACTGTCCAGCGAGCAGGCTGTGTCTAGCTGGCCCCATCTGCTCCCAAGTGTGCAAACGCCCGTCCAGTCTCAGGGGGACGGGGTGGTGAGAGAGACCAGGAGGCTGGGTGTTGCGGGTGGGTGTCCCTGCCTGTATTCTCTAAGAGGCGGACGCTGAGGCAGGCACAGTGAGCCCAGCACATGGTTTGGATGTCGCTGGGCAGGTTTTCTTGGGTAGGTCTAACTTAGACAGCTGGGAAGCAAGGTGGTTAAGCGTTCCTGTGTCTTATCAGCACACGACCTCCCCCCACCCCCAGACATATCAGACCTGACCACCTTGAGGCTGGAATGCAGAGTTACCAGTGCAGTAAATCAGAGAAACAATAGGGAATTGCCCAACACAGAGACACGATGTTTTAAGAAAAGCCCTAATCCAGTTGGGCAGGAGTTTCCATTGTTTAGAAGGTCCTTGTGACCTTGGAAGGTGGAAGGCGGAGAGAAGGTCATCAAAACTCCAGACACTGCAGCCCTCTTTGCCTAACCATCGTTGCAAAGTTCTATGAGACTTCTTGCCAAAGGTGAGCACATGTCCTTTCTCTGAACACACCCACATTCTTTCTGGAATGTGCTTCTTTTTTTCTAATAAATTCTGCCCTAAACTATACCTTGGACTTGCTCTGAAATTCCTTTCTGTAGGGAAATCAAGACCCCCAGGGAGCAGCACAGCACCCCCCAGCCGGCATCCTCTCTGGCACTAGAGACAGCTCTCACCACAAGCAGCTGCCAGGCCCCCACCAGCAGCAGGTTCTGGGTGGCCAGCGGCCCACATGTTGGGTGGATTCCCCAGATGGCCTGTGCAGATGGCCACAGATGGGAAGACAGAGAGGTCGCAGGGACCCTCTCTGCTCCTGGGGAGGCCAAGAGGAGGTGGGTGCTGTCTGGGTGCCGTCCCGGAAGGGGTGGGGTGGGGGGGCATCCCCTCCCCCGCCTCAGTCTGCACGCGCAGCCAGGCTCACCCCCGCCCTCCAGGGCCTCGGGCAGGCCAGGCCCATCTGCCCCTCTGCTTCTTGCATTTAAACATATCCTGTTTCCACAAGTCCACCTCCCCCAAGGCCCGTCTTATCGCAGCCCCATTGTGCCTCGTCTGGAGAGGAACCAGGCCAGGGGTCCCAGGCCCTCCCGGTGCCGGCGGGGCCAGAGGATGGTGTCCACGGCCCCACGATGAGTCAGCCCAGATGCCATTGTGTGGACTTCCACACATTCAGCGAGGCCACGGGCAGCACCCCCAGCCCCAGCCCGACCCGGGAGGACCCAGGCTTCCTGTCCCCACAGTCCCAAGGGCTGGGAAGCAGACCCCAGAGGGAGAGGCCTCAGGTCTGGGTCCCGGAGCGTCTGAGCGTGCCCTGCTGACCCCGCCAGTGCCACACCCAGCCCACGAGCCCTGGCTCTGTTTCTTCCTGGAAACGGAGCAGCCACCACCACCGTGGAATCTGGGGCTGGCACCTGCTGTTCGCGGGACGCTTCTCACTGGCCTGCCCGCCGGAGCAGGAAATGCCACCTGGGGCGGGGTTGGCCGTGCCCAGGGTCTGGCTGGCTCTGGCCTCGCAGGAGAGGGTGGGGACTGAGCCTCGAGTCTCTGCTCTTCCTCCGGGAAGACTTGGCACAGAGGCCAGCCTCCCTTTCTTCAGCTCCTTTTGACTTTTATTTTTTAATTTCAATTAATTTAGTCTTCTTTTTAGAGACAGGGTCTCGCTCTGTTGCTCAGGCTAGAGTACAGTCACACGATCTCGGCTCACGTCAGCCTCGACCTCCTGGGCTCAGGCAGTCCTCCTGCCTCAGCCTCCCTAGTAGCTGGGGATACAGGGGGGTGCCACCACGCTCGGCTAATACTTGGATATTTTTTGTAGAGACAAAGTCTCTCTGTGCTGCCCAAACTGGTCTCAAACTCCTGGGCTCAAGCAATCCCCCTGCCCCGGCCTCCCAAAGTGCCGGGATGACAGGTGTGAGCCACCGTGCCTGGCTCCTGGTTCCTTCTTGATATCCATTTCCTGTCACAGCCGCTCTCAGCCCAGATACTCTTGGCGCACTGGGGGAAGGGGATGCAGTGAGGACCTTAAGAAGCGCTCTGGGAGTCTGAATTCCAGGCCAACGGAGAGCCAGAGGCGACATGCCGAGACAGCCATGCCCTGGTGGGGAGGTGGGCCCGCCGGCCTCCAGTGACCAGCCCCTCCTCTGGGCCAGTCGCCCCCAGTGCAGCACAGGGACAAGGGGAGCTGGCCTCTGGAGAGCACACCCGCTTCCCACTGGGGGTGTCACAGGAGGGGGCTCTTCCTGCCAGGGTTTCTCCCTCAGGTTCTCTTGGGCTGGGTACCATGGGGTGAGGCAGGATCCCTGGCCTCCACCCACCAGAAGCAGGCGCAGCCCCCACCCAACTTACAGCCACCAAAGCTGTCCTACTTAATGCCACTGAGCTGGACGCCTAGGGGGTTAAATGGTCAGTTTTAGGTGACATGCTTTACCATAAGTTTAAAACACAACTTCGAGAAGTGGAAAATGTGGGGGAAAGTCTAGTGTGGGATTCCACCATGAATCTCCAGGCGGTGGAGAGTCCTTAGGGAAACTGAGGCACGTGGGATCCCTGCCGGGGCCGTGTCCATCCTCTGGCTTTTATGACACAACAACTCTTACAAATCAAAGAAAAAGGCTGAGCTTGGAGCCTGGAGCCAAACTCGCAAAGGCCAGGTGCCCCCGCGGCCCGCGGACTCCTTGTCCTGCCCTGCCAGCCTGCACGCACCCTCTCCTCCCGGAGGCCGGCCTGCCCAGTGCCCTTTGGCTTATCTAGGGGAGTGGCTTTCCTCTGTACCGCTCAGGGGGAAGAGGGGGTGTCAGAGCCAGGTCTACGCCCTGTGCCACTTCCCAAAATAGCCCGCCCTGAGTGCTGGAGGCCCTCGGTACTGGAGGCTAGAGGCCGATGAGCCAGAGGATGGATCGGCTGAGACCCATGCGGCCCTGCGCTCGCCCCTCTGCCCACCCCCAACCCCTAGCCCTTTATTTTATGGGGTCACCCACATAGCAGCACAGCACGACTGGGCTCACTGCTCCCACCCTGAGTGAGCGCTTGAGACTTCTGGGGAGGGAGAGCGACCCTGCTCCTTGGACGCGAGGACGCGGCGGCCCAGTCAGATGGGAATAGGGTTCCAGGGAGTAGTCCTCCCCCAGCTCCATGCAGTTGGAGCTGCCAGCAGGGTGAGGGAGGAGCCTCCTGGAGGAATCCCCGTCCTGCAAGGCCCTGGGGCTGGGAACTCGTGGGGGCCTGAGAACCGTGGGTCAGCCTCTAGCCGACCTGCATCGCAAGGAGGTGGTCAAGGCCGATGGAGGCCCCTACCACCCAGAATGTTCCTCAGCTTCTCGAGTAGGCGGAGTCGGCGTCTCCAGTCCCGCTGACACTAAGATGCAGCCCAAGCTACGAAGGATAGGAGGAGAGGGGCACACGGGCCACACAGCAGGCCACGCAGCAGGCTACAACACCGCCAGGGAGGAGGGGTCTGGCGATGCCCCCGGGGCGCCACTTGCCGGGCGTGGCCACTGGCCAGGGACGAGTCGTGTCCCTGCCAGGCCTACTTCCCTGCCTGGAGAACAGGAGCCGTCACGGCACCCCAGTCCACCCGCGACGGCCGTGGGGACTGAGGGCCACTCTCATGTCTCCCACACAGGGAGGCTCAGAGTGTGGCCCAGGGGGAAGGGACCCTCCCGCCCACAGAGAACCAGGGCACAGGGAGAATGACAACACGGGAGGAGAGACTCGAGCAGCCCGGAGAGGTGGGGGTGTCGGAGGAGGGAGGATCCAGGATGAGAATGAGGACAGGTAAGGAGGGCCCCGCACATACTCAGGGAGGCTGGGTACGGAGGCTCACACCTGTAGTCCCAGCACTTTGGGAGGCTGAGAGACCAGGTTTGCTGGAGACCCAGAGTCCCAGGAGACCAGGCCCGCTGGGTACAACCCGAGTCCCAGGAGACCAGGCCTGCTGGGGACCCTGAGTCTTGAGCCTCCTGGGCACCCCCCCACCTCCGGGAAGAGGACAGAACTCGGCCCAGCATGGCCCTGCCTGGGCAGCCCCTCTCAGTCTGTTCCCCAGGGTCACTGACCTCTGCTGCCTTGATCTGACCTTTTCTGGCCCTTTCCTGCAGGTTTGTCGTCTTGGCTGCAATGCCCCCTGCCACCTCCCCAGCAGGGCCCTTCCTGAGGGTCCCCTGCATAGCACAGTGTGTGCCAGAACCCTGTTCTCACGTGACTCTGGCTCGTCTAACTGCAGGGAGGCAGAGGACGTTCCTCCCTCTGACACGGATGCTCTGGAATCCACATCGGGTGACCTCTCCCGTGGCCTCCCGGCAGAATCAGCAAGGAACCACTCATGCAGCCTCCTTATCCTGCTGTCCCCCGCTTCCCAAGAGCAGAGGCTGGGCGACTCAGGGCCGGTGCACAGGGGCTGGCTCACTCTGCGACCTCGGGCAAGTGTGGCGCCTCTCAGGCCCGAGCATCTTCAGCTGCAAAATGGGTTTTGTGGCAAGGGTTGAAAGAGATGGTGCACCTAGGCTGCCCAGTGCATACAGCAGGTGCTCACACGGGAGCTCTCGCACAAGCAAAGCGGCTGAAGGGATGTGCCAGCTCTGACCAGGGCAAACCCAACCACCCCAGGGATCGTCAGGAAAGTAGAAAGGCCATGTTTGCACCACAGCATGGTGGGACCCACCTCACCTCTGACCTTCCCTCCACGAGACAGAGAAAGTGATTTGCTCCCGAATGTGCCTTTCACCATCTCTGAATACAAGAACCAGCAAAAGGAGGTACTGGAGCCCAACATTCCCCAGGAAATGGTTTTCAAAAACTGTACAGTCGGTCCAGGCGCCGTGGCTCAGCCCTGTAATTCCAGCACTTTGGGAGGCCAAGGCAAGAAGACTGCTCGAGCCCAGGAGTTCAAAACCAGCCTGGACAGCATAGCAGTACCGCATCTCTACAAAAAAATTTTTAAAATTTCCCAGGTGTGATGGCGCCCGTCTGTAGTCCCATCTACTCAGGAGACTGAGGAGGGAGGATCACCTGAGCCTAGCAAGTCGAGTTTCCGTGAGCCGTGAGAGTGCCACTGCACCCCAGTCTGGGCAACACAGTGAGACCTCAACTCAAAAAGAAAAATCATGCGATCAGTGTCAAATTCGCTAAGGGCCTGAGTTTCAGCTCTACCCATGAATAAACCAATTTTTTTTTTTTTTTGAGCTGGAGTCTCACTCGGTCGCCCAGACTGGAGTGCAGAGGCCGCTCCCGGCCACCACAGCCT
>NW_007248722.1:119232-119496 GCF_000164805.1 Carlito syrichta | reverse complement strand
TACCACGCCTGGCTGATTTTTTGATTTATTGTAGAGATGAGGTCTTGCTGCCCCGGCGGGTCTCGAACCCGTGGGCTCAGGTAATCCACTCACCTCAGCCTCTCAAAGGCGGCGTGGGATTACAGGTTGAGCCATTGAGTCCGGCTGAATAAACCAATTTTTAAAAATGAATTGAGGGGGCTGGGTGCGGTGGCTCAGCCTGTCATCCCAGCACTTTGGGAGGCCAAGGCGAGAGGATTGCCTGAGCCCACAGGTTCAAGACCA
>NW_007248722.1:100613-118550 GCF_000164805.1 Carlito syrichta | reverse complement strand
GACACGCTCGGCCAGGCGACCTGTCCATTTGGGGGGCGAGAGGGGGGCCAGACCCTGGTGTGAAAGGCCACACCTGCTCTCGCGGCCCCCAGGGATGGGAGCGCCCCCGGCGGGGGCTCAGGAAGGGTCACTCACCGGGCTTGGCCTTCCGGATCTCACTGTACACTGTCTCTGTGCCCTTTGCTCCTGGAGCTGGAAGAGGGACCAGGCTCGGGTCAGTCACCCCCGGGCTCCAGGGCAGGAGGAGGCCTGTGGCAAGGCTGGCCCCCCCCCCAGGACCGTGTCTGCAGCACTCGGACGTGGTTCCCCAGGGTCCTGCTGGGCCCCCGGGGTAGGGGCCCTCGGGTGAGACCCATTCGGAGCCACAGACGGGACCGAGCCAGGCAGTGCATACAACAGGGAGACTTGGGGCAAGGACTGAGCGCCTGTCCTACCTGTGCGCTCCCACCGAGGCATGGGCACAGGACGTGCATACACAAACATGTGCACACACGCTGTACACTCCGACAAGACGTGATCGGGCCTGTAGTGTGTGCACACATGGCGCACACACATCGAGTGTGACATACACAGTAGGCAGACACGCATGCCATGTGTACACACACGTGCGCGGGACCCACACACATGCACACACCCACACACCTGAGGATATGGGATGGAGCCTGCCACCTCCCAGCAGATCACCCATGCAAGGGTCAGGCAGTCTCTGCTGGCGTGGGAGGGGCCGGGCAGGGCAGGTGCTTCCTGACGCAGATCAGTGCCTGTGGGCAGTTCCCTCCAGGGAAGGCGGCAGACCTGACTGTGTGCTCTGGGTGCTGTGGGAGCCCCCGCCCGCCAGGCAGCCCCCCCCACACACACACTCCCCTCCGCGGCTGGCGCCACCTGCCCCCTCCTCTGGGAGCCTGGACAGCTCCCTCCGTGCTCCTCCACATGCCCACGCGCTGTGCCCTGGTGGTGATGGGTGCCCACGATGCCCTGATTTTGCTTGTCCCCACGGCCACCCCTGAAAACTCAGGCACCTCCCAGGCTATGGCTGAGGCCGCAAGCATGTCCCCCCAGGCTTGCACTGCCACCGGAGCCTGCAGCGATGCGGACAGCGGCTTTTGTGTCAGGACCACTTAGGACGAGGGAGCAGGTGGCTCAGGACCCCATGACTGAACTTGGGCTCTGGGGTGACCAGGACTCATAGAGACTCCCCAGGGCACCTGAGGGGAGTTGGGGTTTGGCGCTGCTGGGATACTGGCACCCCTCTGGCACAGCTGCCAACACCCTCCATGGAGGGAGGCCATCGGGCTTCCTATCCCGTGGGGGTTTTCCACCTCTCCAGGCACCTGCTCTGGACACCATGCCTAGGCCAGGCACTCACACGGCGAGTCCCAGATACCTGCGTGCCTGCACCTGCGAGGAGACAGCATGCCAGGCCTGTCCCAGCCCCCGGGAACACAGGCTGCGAGGCAGACAGTACTCAGACAGCTCTAACGTTGTAACACGTGGACACCAGATTCCTGGGGGCCACTGCCTTGGAGGGCTGGTTGTCTGGGGTTGGCTCACCTGGGGGGGTCACCCATGGGGGGGCAGGTCACCTGGGGGAACCCCTTGCCCTCCAGCCCAGCCCCATGTAGGAGCTCGGGGAATGCATCTAAGGACAGACCTCCGTGTCCAGCCAGGACCGGGCACCTTGTGGGACCACCAGGGCTGCCAGGCGTCCTCTCTGGCCACCTTGGGCTGCCCCAGCCCCTCGGGACCTGGGTGGCCCCACCCAAGTCCTTTCACTTCCAAGGAGGAGTGCTCAGCAGAGCTCTGGGGTGCAGCTGCCCCCCGTTTCTACTGAGAACCTGACCTGCCCGCTCTGAATGAGGGTGCGGCTCCCCTCGGCCCCTCCCCCTATGGCTACTGTGTCCCCAACCCACCCACTCCATACGGAATGCAGCCCACTGCGACGCCCCACCCTCCCTGCACCCCATGCTCAGGCTGCAGCTGCCTGCTGATGACAAACGCAGGCCGAGCTGTTTGTCCCTGCTGTCAGATGTTTCCGGATGGGCTTTGTCTTGGCTTCTGCTTCTCCGGGGCTTCAGCGCCGCGGGGCTTTCCCAGCAGCCTGCCCTGGGCACACTTGCCACACACGGGGACTCGCGACTTCCTTCCCGCCCCTCCTCCCCAGCCACCGCTTGGCCAGCCGCCAGCCAGGGTCAGCGCTGGACATCACCCACCCCCTCCCCCACAGTGGGGACAGGGAACCTCACTGGCCAGAGGCGGTGGGGACAGGGAACCTCACTGGCCAGGAGCAGGCCGAGACCTTGAACCCGAAAAGCCCCTTCCTTGCCAGGGAGGAGGCCGGGCCCAGAAACACAACTGGAGCCTTCTAGAAGCGCTCCATGGCATCTGTGAACCTCGCTGTGGGTCTGCACTGGCCCTCAGAGCCCCCATGGCCTCCGTGCACCCCGGGAAAGGGCTTGGGCCAGGTGGCGGCAACCTGCAGCTGGCCAGGAAGACACGCATGCTGGGCCCGTCCCAGGGCCTCCCCACCTCCCTGTCTCCCTTCTGCTCCCACCTTCGAGCAAGAAGAAGAAAACCAGACGTGGACGCTTTCCAAAGGAAGGGAGGCGGACACTCGCGGAGAAAAGCCTGCTCCCTACTGCCCTCCTCAGTTGCCCTAAGTCCAAACTCCTGGCCCCGGACAACCCCACTCTGCCTAGCCACCTCTGCCAAGCAGGGTGGTGCCAGGGCCACCAGTGCCGCCTGGAGTCTCCATCCACCTGCACTCAGGGTGGGGAGGGGGCAAGGAAGAAGGCAGGGGGGATCTTGCCCAAGCCCCCCAGCCCTGGGCAGGCTGACCCTGCTGTCCTTGTCAGAGGGAGTGAGCCACCCTGGGGCCATGCCCACGCAGGCAGCTGTGGAGGCCTGGGCACAGAGGGAGGATGGTGGAGCCCACCTGCCGCCCCGCACCATGCAGACGTGCTCCCTAGCGCTCCTGGGGCTCCGCAGGTGTCTCGGGACCAGTCAGAGCCAGGCAGATGTCATCACAAGCCCATCCTCTGCCTCGGACCTCATGGCCACCGCACCTGCCTCCCCACCCAGCCCGACTGCATCTGTGCCGGGGTCTGCCTCTCCTACCACTGGAGGCACTGCTGGCATCTGGCTCCCTGCCCTGCCAGGCGGCAATAGTCTCTCTGCCCCTATTCTTGCCACCTTCTTTTCTTTTCTGAGTTGGAGTCTCACTCTGTCACCCAGACTGTAGTTCAGTGGCACACTCATGGCCATGGTAGCCTTGACCTGCTGGGCTCCAGTGATCCTTCTGCTTCAGTCTTCCAAGTAGCCGGAACTACAGGTGCATGCTACCATGCCCGGCTAATTTTTTTAAAAAATTTATTGTAGAGATGAGGTCTTGCCAAGTTGCTCAAGGTGGGTCTCGAACCCGTGGGCTCAGGCAATCCACTCGCCTTGGCCTCCCAAAGTGCTGGGATGAGAGGCTGAGCCACCGAGCCTGGCCTCTTGCTGCCCTCAACCACCTTTCAGGCCAGCCTCAAGATCTCAGTAAAGAAGGGGGCAACGTCTTCCTTCCCAGCCCCGCCTTGGAAGGCTCGCTAAGCCCCTCAGACGCACTGGGAAGGAGGCGCCAGGCCTGCTCCCCTGGCCTCCTCGGCCTCCTTTCGTCCTGCCCACTCTGCTGACATGAAGGCCTCCCTCCAGATCTCCCACGAGCCCATGCCGCCTCCGGGGCCACCTCCTTCCTCAGCCCTCCAGGCCCAGCTCAAATGCCTCCTTCAGAGAGCCTCCCTCGAAGAGGCCTCCGTGGGCCACCTGGACCAGAAGAGTGCACTGGTCACACCTGTCATCACACTCGCCCCCTTCCGCAGGCTCCAGTTCTGGTCCTGCTGGGTTTCTGTTCCCGAGACCCTCCAAGAGGGAGGGCCGTGTTTGTTGCTGCTGCGTACACAGTGGCTGCTCCGTCATGGGCCTGGTCACACTGTCATCTCAACAGGTGAACCTCTCTGCATGACACCAAGAGGGGACACCCTCACCCCACCCAGACCCAGTGCACAACCCCAGGGCCATACACCCGTGAGCTCTGGGAACAGTGCCCTGTGATGCCGCACATAGCCCAGGTGCCGAGGGGACAGCCCTGTCTGCTGTCAGGAGCACTCTGGCACTCGCCTGGTGCAGGGCTCCTGGACCGTGCTCACGCAAGAAGGAAGAATCCCAGACTCTTCCTGATCACGGAGCTGGAGGCAGCTCCAGGACACAGTTGCCCGTGGCTCAGCCTGGAAGACGGACCCAGCCGGACTGGCCAAGGGGATGCAGCCTGGCTCTACCTTGGAGGCAGGGAGGCCAACAATCCTTGGCCTGAGGAGCATCCCGGCAGCAGGAGGCCATGAGCAACTGCTTCCCTGTGTGTGCAGCCCTCTGGGTGTCGAGGAGCAGGGTGGGGGCACTATGGGAGACGCGTGTTGCTGCAACCGACTGCTGTGGACTAGCACCCCTGCCTTGGTCTCCCCAGCGTAGACCTGAGTAGGGGCTTCCCCCTTGAAGGGCCGCACACAGCGCGAGGTGTAAGCTAGCGCCACCTTCACGCTCACACGCGGTGCCCCGGGCTTTTGAGAGCCTTCACCTGGGCGTCCCGCCGAACAGCTGAGCCCCGGGACTCAAACTCAATGTACACGTGCTGAGCCAACGTACACACTCAATGTCCATGCACTGGGTCTGCGCACATAACTGGAGGAACACCCGGGTGGGGCGAGGGGTCCTTGGGAGAAAGCTGGGCACACCACAGTCGCCGCCTTCTGTCTCCATGGAACATACGCTCACGCCCCCCAGTCGCCCGGCATGCAGGGAGTGCCTAGTACTTGGTGGCTGTCAGTAGCATCGTCCCCAGATGCAGGGAAGGGTCACAGCCCAGAGCCTGAGGCTCCCGCCTTGCTGGGCCCTGGGAGCGAGCGAGGGGCCTGCACACCCTCCCCAGGCAGGACCCCATCCTGGGCCCACCCTGCGCCGAGAGCCTGCTCACCTGGGTGCGGCCTGGCCGAGGACACCTCCACCTCTGTGTACTCCACATCTGCGTGTGGGGCCTCTGCCACGAGAAACCACAGCGCCCCAGCTTACCCAGAAGCTCTCCCAGGTTCCGGCCTCATCCAAGCCTTCCTTCAAGCCACGATGGTGCCCCACCCTTTGGGGGCCGTGAGACACAGGCTTGGGGAAGGCAACTCGGCCCCCTCGTCGGGCACACAGGCCCTCAGAGCCAGGGCTCTTCCCGCTGACTCCCGTGACCCAACGTGGAGGGACCCTCGCCTGGGCCCATTTCCACTGTGGGAAGATGGGCAGCCAGGACTGCCCTGGCGGTTCACCTGGCTCAGTCTTGCTGGGAAGGCCCCCTTGCCGAGCACACAGGATGACCGCCCACTCGGGGTGGGGGGTGGGCTGCCTGCCCCAAGGGGCTTTGAGGCCACAAGCCGACGGGTGAGCTCAGGGTGCCCCGTGACATCTGGGAAAGCAGCTTGCCCCAACTCAAAATAACCTCATGGCTTTGCTTTTCAAGTGCCAAAGAGCCAGGCTCCTCCCGCACTACAGAAGCCATGCCCGCCTGGCCAGGGACTCCCAGAAAGAGGCCTGGGTAGGATTCCCTCACTTCTTTGGGGCTCAGCTCCAGGCGGCCACCCAGGGCCCGGAGGAATTTGAGAGACTGTTAGGTCCTTTCCCTCTGCTGTGAGCTGTCCTCAACTCTCTGCGTCAACTACCCAAGAGGAAGAGACACTGTGGCCTCCATCCACAGCCTCCTGGGTCAGGATGAGTTTCTGGACGATGCTCAGTCCCCTCCTGGGATGAGGCTCTTTCCCAGGGGGGACACAGGAGCATCTGCGGGGGGAGCCTGGAGAGACCCAGCCCACTCCAGGGACCGAGGCTACTTCCCCACGGAGGGTCGGTCGGCCTATCAGAGAAGGAACTGGTCACCCCACCCTCATCCACATGGGTCACAGGCCCTGCAGCGAGGTGGGACATCACCCACAGGCCGTCACATTCTCCTTTTCTTTTCCTACAGGGCTTTTTTATGTAAAGGTTTCTAGTAAAATACTTTTTTATTGGAAAAATAAGGGTAAAATGGAGGTAATCACCTTTATTGTCGTGTGGTGGTCTCATCCCGTGATCTGCCACATCGCCACTGTAAACTGGATGGAAAATGACAGTCAGGGTACGTGACAGTGAAGATTCCAGTCTCCATCACTTTTTAAAATTCAAGTGCCACTATCAGGGCGTTGAGCCTGAGTTCTTGGGTGTTGGTGATAAGCAGCTGTGTCCCTGGGTTCTGGTCCCCTCCTGGTCCCCTGTGGGCTCCGTTTGACCCTCTATGTGGCCTTTCTCTAATGCCAGCCTGTGAGAGGGGAACTTCTGCTGTGAGTTGTTCAATGTGCGCAAGTTCATTAGAAACTGAAGCTGGGTGTGGTGGCTCATGCTTGTAATCCCAGTGGTTTGAGAGGCTGAGGTGGGAGGATCCCTTAAACCCAGGAGTTCAAGACCAGCCTGGGCATCACAGTGAGACATTTTCTCTACAAAAAGATTTAGAAATCCACTGCATGTGGTGGCATGCACCTGTAGTTCCAGCTGCTCAGGAGGCCGAGACAGAAGGCGCACCTGAGCCCAGGAGGTCAAGGCTGCAGTGAGCTATGATAGTGTCACTGTACTCTAGTCTGGTTGACAGAGTGAGACTCTGACTCAAAAAAAAGAAAGAAAGAATTGCTCAACTTTAAAAACATCTCTCTCAAGTACATATTTCTTTGTAAAAGGCATGTCCTAAAGTTTCTTATTTTGTGGGATGTTTATAGGATAAGAAAAGCATGTGGACATCCTATTCCCAAACCTGTTGACAAAGAAAGAAGACGGCTTCAAATCTGGTCTGGGTCAGGACCATGGTGTGGTGTGGTCACACCTCTCTCTGGGAAGAAGCAGCATCCTGCTGACCATGTGAGTGACTTGCTTGCGATGGATGGACCTGGAGCCCCTGGGCAGAGCCTGACAATCTTTCCTCGGAGCACCTTTTCAAAATGCCTTTCCTAAAAAAGCCTTTCTACTGGCTTCCCTCTGTGGCAAACTTGAGGTAAAGCCATCCTGTGCTGTCATGATTACGTCTGAGAAGGGGCTTCACCTGCGCTTTAACCTGGCACCTGGCCTTTGTCTTACGAACAGAGAATTAAAGCCCTGGAATGGTGGCCACCACCCTGGGAGGGGACCAGGCCCTGTGGCTGTCCTCTGTCTGCCAGTCTAGAAGGCGTGAGGGCAGCACGAAGCATCCTGCCTTCCCTTGAGTTTCTGCTTTGTCCACTTACCGCTCACAGGCAACTCCATGAAGTGACCCCCCAGCCCGTGGGGGCCAGGGCTCCCCTCCCAGCCCAGCTGTCATTTCAGACTCTGCTCCTGAGAGGGCCAAGGGCGTGGGTAGCAGGGGAAGATGAACCGGGACTTTACCGTAGTGACTGTTGGCCTCCGCATTGGGGTCCGACACCTTCTCATTGTTGGAGTTCAGAAGTGGCACTGCCGGCCTTAAGGGGAAATTTAACAAGGAAAAATAAACACACACACAAGCAACATTTTTAAATCAACAAACCCACAAAATGATCAAGGGAAGATCATGAGACGCGTTTTCCAAAGTGAGGAAAACTTCACTCTCTCACTTGAAAAATGAATGTGCTTTCAGCTCTGAGATCATGGGACACAACTTTCTGCTGTGACAGCAAGTGCCAGGACAGGACCAAAGGGCACACGGAAAGCAGGTGCCTTTGACCAGATCAACTGCGCCCTGCATTCCTTGTCTGCGGTGACCATTTCTCTCCGGAACGCAGCAACCACTTGCTTCTGGATTTGGATTTCAAGAGCAGTAAAGAGAGTAAAATCACTTTTTTTAAAGGCCACCTGTATTTTTCCAAGTAAGTAAGTGTTTAACTTTCATCTACTACCAGGATCGTTCCATGAGGAAAAGGGGATTTCACACACGGTGCTGTGAGAAGGATGTGCGCTCAGAATACAGGCCGCTCCTGCCCCCCGCAGCATGACTGGCAGCACCCCCGCCCCAAGAAACATGTGGCTCCCGCCAGCATCTCCCTCCAGACCTGGCCTCTACCCCACGGCAGCGCCCCCTCCTACGTGTGCACCCACCTGGACATCTCCACAGGCATCTGCTTGGCTTCAAAAAAGAGAAAGAAAGCCAGAGTCAGTCCAAGGCACCCACGTCCACACCAGACAGAAACACTCTTTAACCATATGAGACTTTCTGGGAGATTGAACAACCCATACAAAGAGAGAAAAGAGGCTGGGTGGGGTGGCTCACGCCTGTAATCCCAACACTTTGGGAAGCTGAGGCAGGAGGATTGCTTGAGCCCAGGAGTTCGAGACCAGTCTGGGCAATATAGCGAGACCTTGTCTCTACAAAAAATACAAGCACTAGTCAGGCATGGTGGCATGCACCTGCAGTCCCAGTTACTCGGAAGAATGAGGCAGGAGGACTGCCTGAGCCCAGGAGGTTGAGGCTATGGTGAGCTGTGATTCTGCCACTGCACTCTAGCCTGCGTGACAGAGCAAGAGCCTGACTCAGAAAAAAAAGAAAAGAAAAGAGAAGAGAAGGAGAGAGAAAGAGAGAGAGAGAGAAGAAGACCAAATGTACCCAAGCTTTAACAAAAGACATAGAGGCAAAGGCGTTCTCTTGGTCTCTTGTTTCTCCAGAAATGTGACTTCCGGGCTGTGTCAGCCTGAAGTGAGCTGGCTCGTGAGACGAGAAGGAGAAGGCATGCGAAGGGCACCGAACTAGCCAGACACGCAGGCCGGAGTCTCCCAACTCCACGTGACCCCCAGTGTCAAAGCTGGGTCAGCCCCGGTGCCCATAGCTCCACGCTGGCCTGAGACCAGTGTCAGGGTTGCTTCAGGCTGTCTTCCCAAGGACAGCAGCTTCCCAGCTTAGAGGTGACCCAGAGCCCTCCTCATCCCGTCTGCCCTCCCGGCGCCCCAGGGGACCCATCTCAGCTCACAAAGGACGGTTCAGAGGGTCCTGGCCCCGCGCCTTCTCATGGCTGGGGTGGCTGACTCTGGTTCCTGCGTCTCGGCAGGTGGTCCCAGCTACCCATCTGAGCGTGGGCCAGAAGTCATGGCACCATGGGCAGGTGAACTGGGAAGCGTTCCGTGTGTGCATGTGTCTCCCCCAGCTCCAGGCTGGCCAACCCGCAGAGACAGCATCTAGCCTCACAGAGGTTCATCCTCCTGGCTCACCCAGCTAGGAAGACATGGCTTTCCTTCTTGCCTAGTGGAGCCCACGGGCGGCAAAGCCCCACGCCCACCCAGCCAGGATCTTGGGTGACCCAGAGGTGGGGCCAGAGCGAGCGCCAGCCCAGGGGGGAGCAGCACTCGCCCATGGTAGAGCCCGGTAAGAACAGCAAGCAGTCAGGAGCAAGGACAGAGGCACGCTCACCCTTGGCCTTCCTCTGAAGGTAGCACTTGGCCCCAGCGATCAGCGCTGTGATGAGCACCCCGATGACAGCCATTGCGATGAGGCCTTTCATCCACGGGGCGAGGTAGACTGGAAGCGAAGAGTTTTTTAATGCAAGGTTCTTCCTGTGTCAGAGGGAAATGCTAAATGCTCAGGCCCCCACTAGACTGCGGGGCACGTCCGTGTGACTGGTGTCTTACCTGCATCTGTCTACCTGGCGTCCGTCTACCTGGCGTCTTTTCTGGCGTCTGTCTACTTGGCACCTGTCTACCTAGCATCTAACCTGCATCTGTCTACCTGATGTCTGTCTACCTGGAGTCTTACCTGGCATGTCTACCTGGTGTCTTACCTGGCATCTAACTACCTGGCTTCTTACATGGCATCTGTCTCCCTGGAGTCTTACCTGCATCTGTTTATGTGGTGTCTGTATACCTGGCATCTGTCTACCTGGAGTCTTACCTGGCATGTCTACCTGGTGTCTTACCTGGCATCTAACTACCTGGCTTCTTACATGGCATCTGTCTCCCTGGAGTCTTACCTGCATCTGTTTATGTGGTGTCTGTATACCTGGCATCTGTCTACCTGACATCTGTATACCTGGCCTTTTACCTGCATCTGTTACCTGGTGTCAGTCTACCTGGTGTCTTACCTGGCATCTGTCTACCTAGTGTCTGTCTACCTGGCATCTGTCTACCTGGTGTCTTATCTGGCATCTGTCTACCTGGTGTCTGTCTGCCCGGTTTCTTACCTGGCATCTATCAACCTGGTGTCTATCTGATATCTGTCTACTTGACATCTGTCTACCTGGTCTTACCTGGTGTCTGTCTACCTGGCATCTTATCTGTGTCTGTCTACCTTGTGTCTGTCTACCTGGCATCTTACCTGTCATCTTTCTTCCTGGCATCTTACCTGGCATCTACCTGACGTCTGTCTAGCTGGTGTCTGTCTACTTGGCACCTGTCTGCCTGATGTCTGCCTACCTGGTATCTTCATCTGTTTACCTGGTATCTTTCTACCTGGCATCTCTCTACCTGGCATCTAATCTGTGTCTGTCTACCTGGCATCTGTCTACCTGGCATCCGTCTACCTAATGTCTGTCTACCTGGTGTCTGCCTACCTAACATCTTACTGTCATCTGTCTTCCTGGCATCTTACCTGGCATCTACCCGACATCTGTCTAGCTGGTGTCTGTCTACCTGATGTCTGTCTACCTGGCATCTGCCCACCTGGCATCTTACCTGACATCTACCTGGTATCTGTCTACCTGGCATCTTACTTGGCATCTATCTGGTATCTGTCCACTTGGTATCTCACCTGGTGTCTGTCTTCCTGGTGTCGCACCTGGCATCTTACCTGGCATCTGTCTACCTGGCATCTATCTACCTCTGAGAGATACTGCACTGCCAGTAGTTGCAGTAATGGTGGTTTCTGCCACCAGCAGAGGCCAGCTTGGTCTTTGGGGGCATACACCAGCTTTGCTGTAGTAGACTTCTTTTGGGGTGTGCCCGGCCTCCCCCTCTCCAGGAAACCACCTGCCACCCACATGGCCGGATCCCCTCACCATGTCTGCTCTGCAGGACCCAATGCCCTTGGCCACAGATGGCCTGTGGGTGGACGTTCAACTCAAGATGAGACAGTTGGTGTCTATCTGCCAACTTGGAATTGGGTCCATGTGAAATGCTTCCAAGCCCTTATCATAATCAATTCCTCTTTTCACTCAAGCTAATTTGAACAAAATACTTCCAGTTCCTCACAATAATCAGTTCCTCTGCTTTGCCTAATCTGAGTGGGCTTCTGTTGCTGGCAACCGAGAGCCTGAGGACCCTGGTCTCCTGCCCGTCCTGGGAGCTGACCCGTCCCCTCCTTCAAGGGCTTGCTTCCCAGCCCTGACCCAGGAGCCCACAGCCCCGCATGGAGACCCTCACCTCTGACCGTAAGCGTCTTGCTCTGGGGGACACTCCTGGCGATGTTGGCCCGGTTGAAGGCCGTGCAGTAGTACTCCCCCGCCTGCTCCTTGCTGGCCTGCGGCTTGTGCCAGAAAGCCTGGGTGTCGTTCAGCGTCACCTGGTGGAAGGGCCCGGCCGCCCCTTCCCTGTGGAACCTGTAGGTGATGGGCCTGGAAGCCCTGTTCACAAAGCAGCGCAGCACGAGGTCCTCCCCGGATGCCACCTCGCTCCGCAGGATGGACAGCTGCACCTGGTCCACCGGCACTGGGGGCGGGAGGGACAGCGCTGTGGCAGGGGGCGGGACCCAGGCAGGCGGCCCAGGCCGGCTCCCTGCGCTGTGGTTCGAACCCAGTCCTCCTGGCTCCTCCTTCCCACCCGCCTGTCAGCCCAGGGGCACGCCACGTGCTGAGTATGCGCCAGGCGCAAGGACGCCACCCCTACTGGCCTTCGAGGGCTGCTGGATGCCCAGCATGCCTGGAAGACCAGCTTCCATGTTCTGTTGGGGCCCGTTCCTGCCCGTGTGCATGTGTGCATGTGGTGTGCCTGTCTTGTGAGTACAGGTGTCTGCGTGTGCGTGCATGTGCGCACCTCGGTGTGTATGTGTGTCTGCATGTGCATGTGTGTGTGAGTGTGTGAGTGACTTCCCTCTCCTACAGAGGTGCCTGGTGCTTTCGAGTCTCGGAGTCATCCGGACCCTGCTTCCTCCCCATCACCCCGAGGACTTCCCTCCACCCTCACCCTCCTGTCTCCTCCGTCCTCTCCTTGTCGTCATCACCGTCACCCCGCGCCTCCTTTCACCTTCATCCGCATCTCCCATGCTCCTGCCACTCCTAATGTCTGGCCTCCGTCCCCCTCCTGAAACTCCCTCCAACCCTGTTTCAGAGACGCAAGAGGTCCCAGGACCCCACCCTGACCCCGTGGCCCCTGCAGAAGAAGCTGGAAGTGGCTTCCTTGCAGCTGCGGCCCCTCCTGGGGGCTTTCCCTGGATTGCCTCACCACCTTCCACCCCCGTGTGTTACTAATTACTCTTTTTTTGGCTCCTGAAATATGGACTTCCAGCAGAGCTCAGCTCCCGGTCTCTCGTCTCTGTCTAATCTCTGGAGACATCACCTGTGCCTGGGGTGTGTCTCCGAGCACGTGGCACCTGCACACCTGGCTCCAGACCACACAGCGCTCCTGCTCACTGAGTTCTCCCCTGGAAGCCCACCAGCCTCACTCTGGCAGGGCCAGACAGAGCTCAGCCCCTCCCGGGGGAGGCCACACCACCTATCCTGACATCCATCCGCCATGTGGCGTCTGAGAAGCCCAGCTCCAGGAAAGCCTCTGAGATCTCAACTTTAGCTCCTGTTAAGAGCACACCTTGGGTCAGAACAGCCTCAATGTCGTAAACTCATTCTCACCATGAACCTGCCACTGGCAAATCCCTGTGGTGCAGAAGTCCTGTGTCTGGGGGCAACATGAGGACGCGCCACCTCCTCTCACAGCCTGAGGCATGGTTTCTGTCCACAGACCCTAGAAACATTCCTTTCTGAGAAACAGGATCTGTCCGCCTCTGACTTGGACTTCTCGGCTCCCTTGGCCTTTGGGGGCGGCGGCCTAGGCCTACCCTCCATGGAACAGCCAGCCTCCCCTTGCCCTGGCTCCCGGTTCAGCTACCAAAATCTGAATCCTGAATCATCTTCCCGAGTAGACACCCCCACTAGTGTGAGAGTGGACTGGTCAGCAGATGGCATCCTGACTTATGAGGTACCCTTCTGGGAGTGCAGGGGCATGAGACCACCAGGCCTAGAGCAGCAGGGGTCCCACCAGGCAGACCAACTTTCCAGACTGCCTGGCACAAAACCTAGACCCCTCCAGTTGCTGGCCCTCAGCCTCGGTCATCTCATCATAAGCAAGCACAGCACAGTCGTGGGTCTCCTTTGCCTCATGTGAGCACTATGTGGGATGACGCACGCCAGGACTCCACGCAGGGCTGGGCACATGGTCAGAGGCCAGTAAGTTCAGCCATGAATATCAACCTGATTGATTGATGGGTTGGGATGGAGTCTCACTATGTTGCCTGGGCTGGTCTCGAACTCCTGACCGCAGCAATCCTCCTATGTAGGTACACCCAGCCTATCAACCCAATGTCAACCACTGCCGCCACCACCATCACAGCCACTACCATCGTTACCACCACCACATCAAATCGCCATCACTGTAAGCACACCGGTCATGTGGCAAGTGCTGCTGCTACCATTTTTCTATGCTTGTTTATACCATTATTCAGCTATTTCTCCATCATTAAGCCAGGAGAATCTGTGCTGCTTATGTTATTAAAAACAAAGAATGAGCTGGGCTTGGTGGCACAGCCTGTAATCCCACGCCTTTGGGAAGCTGAGGTGAGTGGATTGCCTGAGCCCACGGGTTTGAGACCCGCTTGGGCAGGCGAGACCTCACCTCTACAATAAATCAAAAATTCAGCTGGGTGTGGTAGCACACACCTGTAATTCCGGCTACTCGGAAGGCTGAGGCGGAAGGATCGCCAGAGCCCAGCACTCCAGCCTGGGCGACAGAGTGAGACTCCAACTCAAAAAAAAACCCAAAAAACAAACAAAAAAAACCAAAGAATGGACTGGGTGCAGTGGTTCACACCTGTATCTCAGTGCTTTGGGAGGCTGAGATGGGAGGATTGCTTGAGGCCAGGAGTTTGAGGCTGCAGTGAGCCATATCGCCACGGCACTCTAGCCTGGACAACGGCGTGACACCCCGTCTTAAAATAACAACCACTGCCACAACAAAGAAAACAAAGAATACGTCCTTTTTTGTATACCCCGTAGCATTAGGGGTTTAATTTGTGTTCACGTTACTGGAGGAAACATATCTACTATTAGGCTAGACATGAATAGAAACAGGAATCCCTCCCTCCAGCTCACGTCCGCACCAGCATGTGGAGGTAAGCAATGATCAAACAGGAGGAAACCGGAGACAGAGAGGAGGCAACCCCGTCGGGCTTTCTACAGCAGGGGCATGCCAGTGGTGGCACTGCTGAGGCCTTCAGAGAGGCACAAGACAGGGCTTAAGGAGCGATGGCCACCCTCAGGGCAAGACTGTGTCCCCCCTGAGCATGAGAATCCCGGGTGCACGCTGGTGTCCCCAGGAGACCATGGCCTCCAGGGAGCGGTGGCCAGAGCACGGGGTCTACAGCTCGCAGGTGGCTCTCAGCTCATCTGAAAAGGAAGGGCCGCAAGGGAGCCCAGACTCACGGCCGTGCGCCTTGTGCTTCCTAAGGCCAGGGCGCTTTTCTCACAGACAGGGTTTGAGCAGTTCTCTTGGAAGGTTCTGAAGAGACCATCCTGGCCGCACGAGTAGCCTCCGAATACAGTCCACCCCGTGGGTGGGCCTTGGTCCTGCTCTGGATAAGAGCCTCCCGCCTCCTCTCCTGGCTCCACAGTCCCTGGGCCGCCCTCAGCCTTCAGAAATGAGACCGACACCCCGAAGTGGCATGGCGACTCACCGACCACCCTGACCCGCAGCACCTCGCTGAGCATCTCGGCGTGTGAGTGGCAGTTGTCCGCTCCGCACTGGTACTCCACATCTGTGGGCGGGCTGTCCCGGAACACCGCAGGGTCATTGGAGCCCTGGGTGAGGCGCTCCAAGACTTCGCCCGCTTTTCGGAGCTGGTACGAAACAGGCCAAGTCCCGTTGGTGGACTGGCAGTGGATCTCCACGCTCTGGCCCCTGATGACTTCAGGCCCGGCATCATGGGAAATCCGGGGCCGGGAGAGCATTTCTAGAACAACAGGGAGGAGCCGTCTGAGTGGCACGGAGGGCAGGCGCAAGGCGTCCGGCCCCCAGGCTCCTTCTCCAAGACCAGGCTCGGCCTGCCCTGCCGCGGCCACGATTTCAAATGCCACCTGCTCCATCTGTCTCCATGGAACCCCACAAGACAGACCGGCAGTGTGTGTGTACACGTGTTTGCATGTGCATGCGAGGGTGCATGGGTGTCTTGGTGTGCGTGTGCCGGCATGGGCGCGTGTGTGACTCTGTGCACGTGTGCCTGTGTGTGCGTGCACATGCATGGTGAGAAGAGAGAAGGAAAGAGAGCTGAAACCAGCAAAATAAAGAATGACATAACTGTTGAAGACAAAACAGCCAATAAAGGCAAGTGCAGGGTGATCTCTGCAGTCAAAGGACAGGAAACGATGTTAAAAAACAAAATGAAAACCATTAAAAGTGAATGATAAAAATCAACTGGGTGCAGCGGCTCATGCCTGTAATCCCAGCACTTTGGGAGGCCAAGACGAGAGAATCACGTGAACTCAGGCATTCCAGCCCAGCACGGGCCACACAGTGAGACCTCGTCTCTCCAAAAAAAAAAAAAAGACAGAAATTCCAAGAAAACATCACATTCCCATTTAGCATCTCATGCACACATACACACTTGTGTACTTTTCTTATGTTGAGCAAAGACTCTAGAAAGCATAAGAAAAGTATGACAATATCCAAACACAGCGTGTGTATTTTTTTTTTTGACTTGGGGTCTCACTGTCGTCCAGGCTGGGCTGGAGTGCAGTGGCATAATCACGGCTCACTGCAGCCTCGACCTCCTGGGCTCTGGTGATCCTTTCGCCTCAGCCTCCTGAGCAGGTGGGACTACAGGTGTGCACCACCACACCCAGCTAATTTTTTTTGCAGAGATGGGGGTCTCGCTCTGTAGCTTAGGCTGGTCTCCAACTCGCAGCTCAAGCCATCCTCCCACCTCAGCCTCACAAAGTGCTGGGATTATAGGCATGAGCCATTGTGTCTAGTGAAACAGAATATACTGTAAGACAAATGCTCCCCCGTGCCTCAGTCTCCTGATGGTATATCGCATGCTGCAGGAGACAAGAATTCAACTAGTCACCATCAATTTATAAACCTGCTGAAGTGACTCCCTCCCGGGAACAAAAGCTTGTCAGGATGTCACGACGCACACCTGTGCCCGCGCTCTCCCTTTGGGTTGGGTGGGGGTTGGCAACCGGCCACAATCCTGGCTACATTGAGGCCGAAGTCCTAGCCGGACAAGCCACACTGCGGGTTCCATGGAAGGGCCATGACTGGACAGTACGCAAAAGCGACGGCTCGGCGGCAGTTCCAGAGCTAGCTGGCCCCACCCCGGGCAGTGCGGTCCCCAGCCGGCTCCCGTGTTCTGCAGGAAAGCCTGCCTCTCGCCCAGACCTCATGGGCACTTTCGCTGCTGGTGGCCGGTACCTCCAGCTGCCCACTGGAATCCCATTCCTTCAGTGGATGAGAAGCTGGAACCTGGCCAGCATGCTCCCTCCCTGCTGGCGGACCCTGCTCCCAGCCAGAGACTCTGGCCATGGCAACATCCCCGCATGGTGCAGCAGAGCTGCCCTTCCACGAGCAGAACTCCGCCGCTCGCATCCCCACTGCCCTTCTCACCTGCCTCCCTTCCTGCTAGTCCTGCCCTGCCAGTCTGACCCACCAGGCCGGACTGGGTGGTAGCTGGGGACAGACACCCATCCTCCCGGCCTGATGGGCGCCCTGCCCAGCGGGGCGCACTCACCACACACGGTCACCTGGACCGCGTTGCTTCTCTTGGCCACGGGGCCGATGCCTGCGGTGCAGGTGTATGTGCCGCTGTCCCACGCCGAGGCTGTCGTGGAGAAATTCTGAGTCTGTGATACAACCGTGTCCCCCCTCTGGATGGTGAAGTTGGCCAGCGGCGCCCCCGGGACCGAGCACAACAGGCTCAGGAACTCGCCTTGGTCCAGGAGCATGGAGGAGGGCTCCAGCCTCGGCCTGGAAAACAGTTCTGGAAAACAGTGGGCGGGGATGGGGCGAGGTGTGTCTGGTCCTGGCCCCAGCCCCTTCCCGGAGTGGCCCCTGGCGCAGCTGCCACCTGCAGAGCCAAGGCCCAGCCTCCTGGAAGGCCACCTCGGTCTCACAGCCCTCAGCCACAGCCCACGGCCAGGCTCACACCACCCAGCCACCCAACGCAGGCTTCTCTCTCTCTTTAGCCAAAGGCGCATCCCAGGGTGGCTTGGGCATGTTGGCCAGTCACGCCCCACCCGCTCACTCATTTGCATGTACACTCCCTCACCCCCCCACAGTGCCCATTGCAGGCCAACTCCACGTGGGCAACTGGTGGGGCACTCAGACAGTTGGCTTAAGGAACAGGCCCTGCTTCAAGCGCCCACATCTAGGAGTGACTCAGACACAGAGCCCACAGGAGGAATGCTGGGCCTAGGCTTGGGGAGTCAGGGAAGGCCTCTGACGGGAGTGCCTGAGGCCGGATCTGGGATGGATGGACTCCTCCGCTCAGCCTCGACCTGGTCTACTCAAGGCTGTGAATCTCCAAAGGCAAAGCCTGGTCCTGGGTTGCTCTCAACCCCAGGGAGTTGCCCAGTACACAGAAGGTACTCAAGAAACACCGGAGTGGCACTCCTCTCTAATGAGATCATGTGAGTTGTGTCATTAAAGAATAGCACTAAGCCGGGCTTGGTGGCTCAGCCTGTAATCCCGCGCCTTTGGGAGGCTGAGGTG
>NW_007248722.1:94295-100288 GCF_000164805.1 Carlito syrichta | reverse complement strand
GCACTCCAGTCTGGGCGACAGAGTGAGACTCCAACTCAAAAAAAAAAAAAAGAATAGCACTAGCCACCAAAATACCTTTCATTCCCTTTTTTTTTTCTTTTTGAGTTAGAATCTCTCTCTGTTGCTCAGGCTATAGGGCAGTGGCACATTCACAGCTCACAGCTGCCTCAACCTCCTGGGTTCAGGTGATCCTCTCGCCTCAGCTTCCTAGTTGCTGAGAGTACAAGCATGCACCACCACATCTGGCTAAGTTCTAAAAATTTTCTGTAGAGATGAGGTCTTGCTATGCTGTCCAGGATGGTCTCGACGCCCTGAACTCAAGCAATCCTCCCGCCTCAGCCTCCCAAAGTATCGTGGTTATAGGCATGGGCCACCATGCTTAGCCTGCCATTCTCAATAATGTACTAAATTGCCAGCGTGCACCACAGACCAGCGGGGCTCAACACCTGTGCCCATCGTCCAGTTGGGTAGTTGACAGCCTACCTAGACATGGGGGCTGCTGTGGACACCATGCTCCGTGCTGGGGACGGGGGCTTTAGGAAGCGAGTGAAGGCCTGCTTGCGTGGATGAGCACTGCTGCTGGACCAAGACTTGCTGCCCTCTGCCTTCAGAGGTGCCACCCGTTCTCACCCCTCCACCCAACAATGCATTGCACCCCGTTGCCTGCCAGGCACTGTGCGGGCATTGAGGACACAGCACTGAGCTGGACGGACCTGGCGCCACTCTCAGCAGCTCCGTGCTCATGGCGGAAACTATACAAGGAACAACACGGAGGCACAGCACGAGTTTTAGAGCGAAATGGAGCTGGGTTGGGGGGTGGACGTCTGGCAGGCCTTTCAGCTCACGGGTGTGGAAGTCACACAGGCCTGGGGTGACCCTCAGTGGCCACTCCGCAGCCCTGTCCTCCTGAGATGGGTTTCACGTCCACATCGGTAAAGTCGGCATCGTAGAGCCCACCTCCAGGGCTGCTGCGCGTGTGGAATTCACTTGTACCTGGGCCCACCCTACAGTATTCCTCAGAGGGGAGTTGTTACCCTTATTGGTTTATGTATTTTTAGTCCAGGTCTCCCTCTGTTGTCCAGGCTAGAGTGCAGCAGCATGATCATGGCTCCCCGCAGCCTCAGCCTCCTGAGCTCAAGCAATCCTTCCACATCAGCCTCGTGAATAGCTGGGACTACAGGTACACTCCACCATGCCCAGCTAATTTTTTTTTCCCTAGGGATGAGGTCTCACTATATTGCCCAGGCTGGTCTCGAACTCCTGGGCTCAAGTAATCCTCCCGCCTCGGCTTCCTAAAGGGCTAGGATGACAGGCGAGAACCACCATGCTCAGATATTATGCTCATCTTGGTGTGTACCAAGCTTTCTCCTTCGTGGCCCTGCTTCAGGACCCGTGTCTGGGATCAGCACAGTGCTTGGCACAGAGGACAGAAGAACGCAACGCAGTCATAGAAACACGAGCACCCACAGGCGCTGAGCAGATGCCCACGGTCCCCGGGTCCCTGGAGGGAAGCGTGACCCTCATCCCACCTCACAGAGCCCGGGCGAGGTCGACACTCACCCAGCGTCACAGAAGGGCGGGATCTGGTGCCAGGGCCAACCTGTCCCCCAGCACTGCCACTGCAGACGCGTCCCCGTCGCCTTGAATCCCAGGCCCGCCCGGGGAAGACTGGCCCAAGCAAGCGGGCAGGGGAGGCCCTGCCTGCGGCCTCTTGGACCCCATGCGCCAGCGCCCGGTGGCCCTACCTGTGATGTTGACCATGACGCTGCTGACCTTGGAGATGCGGCTGGACTCCACCTTGCACGTGTAGTTGCCGCTGTGCTCGGTCATGGCCACTGCAGTGAACACGGCCTCGCTGCTGTGCCAGCTGGTGGCCACAATGGCCTTGTCCTTCTGGATGATGATCTCTGGGAACTCACGGGCCTGGGGCGTGACCTGGATGGTGCAGGCCACGTGGAGCAGGTCTCCCTCCGTGATGGTCCCGACAGGACGCACGTGGAACCTGGGCACAGAGAAGGACTCTGTGGGGGAGAGACAGCTGCGGTCAGAGGCGGCCGGCGTCAGGTGTAGACGGGGAAGGATTCCGAGCGAGAGGGACGGCCGGGTCAGGTGGACAGAGAGGACTCCCCGTCCGGCCTGCACTTCAGCTGTGGCTGTTTGAGTGGGAGTCTTTCTGCCGCCTAGGCTGAGGGCTGTGGTGTGATCAAAACCCACTGCAGCCTCAATCTTCTGGCTAGGACCCGCTTCCACCTCAGCCCCTCAAGCTGCTGAGACCACAGGCACATGCCACCACTCTCGGCTCATTTTCGTGAGAGATGGGGTCTCACTATGTTGCCCAGGCTTTTCTCAAATCTGGGCTTGAGCAATCCCTTCTCCTTGGCCACCCTGGTGCTGGGATTGCAGGATCGAACCCTGTGCCTGGCCCCTCCCTCTCCCTGGTCCCAGCGGTCCCCCTGGGGAACTTACAGGCCCGCCCTCCCCCCAACAGCCTGTCTCTGCCCGACCCACCCGCCCTTCCGCTCATGCTTAGTCTCCAGCCTCCCCTTCACCGCCAAGCCCTGCCAGACAGGCTCCCTAGCTCTGCCTCCAACCCCTCAGTGACCCCAGAGGCAGCCGCAGCCCTCAGATGCGACCCTGCCTCCCTGTAAGGGCGATTCTCCCGGGCTCTCCTCACTCCTCTCGTGGAAACACGGTGTTTCAGCATGAGTGTCCTGCAGCCTCAAAGCATTGGCTCCCCGGACTGGACTGCTCCGGGGACACACATCTAACCCCATGCCCAGAGGGGCTTTTGGTCAATTCTATTTCACGTTGGTAAACTCTGGCCATGACTCACCGCATTGACTGCATGACTCACTCGGTTTGAAAGACAGTTCTGGTCCTACACAGGTCGGGGGCCAGGACACGGGGTCCCAGGGCTGCAGAGCTCGGTCCTCAGCTTTGCTCCACGTATGACACAAATAAGACTGTAGCACGAATGGGCATGTGCCGCTCTCCAGCTGTGCAAGTGCAGGCTGGGATGTCAGGAAGGGCCGGAGCAAGCTTGGAGGACAACTTCACCAGGGCTTCACGGCCACCAAGTCACTGACTTTCATCCCCAAAAGCCACCATCAAAATGCAGCCTGCTTCCCCAAGAGGAGCCAACTTTTAGGACACTCAACGTGAGGCCCTCGGGTTACCTCCATTATAACCGAAGGGTTTTCTCTTTACCCAGGTGCACCAGAGACTTAAATACCAAACAACATCTGAATCGACCGTTTGCTAGGAATTAACCCCATAAGCAATAATAATACAATCCTTGCCAAAGCACCCAGGTTGTAAGTACAAGCAACTGTATGGCAGGATGGCTGTAACGGCAAAACCTGGGAAGCACCCAAGGGCCCATCGACAGAGATGAGATAGGCACACCTGGGCGCGGCAGCACACGCCTGTCCTCCCAGCGCTCTGGGAGGCTGAGGCGAGAGGTTGGTCTGAGCCCCGGGGTTCGAGACCAGCCTGGACAACTTGGCAAGACCTCGTCTCTACAATAAATCAAAATATCAGCCAGATGTGGTGGCACAAGACTTGCGGTGCCAGCTATTGGAAGGCTGAGGCGGAAGGATCCCCTGAGCCCAGCAGGTTGAGGCTGCGGTGGCCATGAACACGCCACTGCACTTCAATCTGGGCGACAGAGTGAGTCTTCAACGCAAAAAAAAAAAATGAGCAAGGCATCGTGGTGCACACTTGTACTCCCAACTACTTGGGAGGCTGAGGTAGAAGGATCGCCTGAGCCCAGGAGATCGAGGCTGTGGCGAGCTGTGATTGTGTCACTGCACTCCATCCTGGGTGACAGAGTGAAAGCCCAACTCAGAAAAATAAAATAAAATGGTACACACACACACACACACACACACACACGCATGATGGGCGGAGTGACATGTGAGGGCTGGAAGAAGGGTCCATTTATGACCAATGCCAGGGCTCCTCCTCTGGGTCGACTCAAGGCTGCCCTCATGGGAGTGTTCCTCCCGGACTCCTGGCTTGGCAGGTGCGCCAGCCCCGGGCGCATGGGGCTCTGTCCTAGCCCCTCCCTCTGACCGCTGCAGGCCCCCCTCTACGGCTGCCTCCTGTCTTTCGACAGCCTTCCTTGGGCCACCTCATTTGTTTGCTCTGCATCCCTGTGCGTCCAAGGGGCCCGGGCCCCTTCCCTGTGATCTCCAGACTCAGCCTCTTGGGGTCTGGCCCAGAGCACCTTAAGGTGGCAGTTTCCACACTGCAGGTTGCAGGACGCGTCAGTGCTGCGAGTCATGACCAGCATTTTAAAAACCAAAACAGACTAGATTAGAAGACATCAAAATGCATCATGTGGGCCTGGCACGGTGGCCGGCGCCTGGCGTCCCAGAGCTTTGGGAGGCTGAGGCCGGAGGACTGCTTGAGGCCAGAAGTTCGGGGCTGCAGGAGGCTATGCTTGTGCCACTGCACTCCAGTCTGGGCCACAGAGTGAGACCCTTTCTCGAAAAATAGCTATTTTGGGTAATGCCTGATGTATATTCAGGGTAAGTGTTGCTGGTGAAACTTTTGCTTGGGAAAGGATATACAATTTAACTTCAGGATGCCGCCCAAAGGATGAAAGAAAAAGACCGAAAGAGAGTGAGAACAGGTCTGAGCGCCGAGGACAGCAGCCCCGCCCCGGGCCTGTGCCCCTCCCCCCAGGCCAGCAGGAAAGTGCGGGGCGGGGGGGGAAGGCTCTGACCCCGCACGGTGACCAGCTCGCTGCGGGCGGCCTCCGAGGTCTCCACGCGAATCCCGGAGAGAATCCGAGCCTGGCAGCGGAAGAACAGGACGTGGTCCAGCTCCTCCACCGGGAACTCCAGTGCCACGAAGTTCTGGGCCCTCGACGTCTTCTCCCGCCTCTGCTTGGCGACCTTCGAGTCCAGCTCGACCTTCTCGACCGTGAAGTGTATGGGGGCCTTTTCCTCCGGGACGGAGCAATTGACCGTCACGACCCCGCCTTCGACAGCCTCTCTCTTGTCCAGCGTCACCCTGGGGCGGGGCACTCCTTCGGGGAAAGAGGGGGTCCGTGAGCCGCAGTGCAGCCGCGTCCAGAGGCCACCTGCTCCCGGCGCGCCCAGTGCTACCCGCCAGGGGCTTACTGGACCAGGCGCTCTGAAACATGCAACACGGGTTCAAGGTGTGGCGGTGCCTTCAGGGGTCATAGCCCCACTGGGGAGGCGGCAACGTCAAATTGCGGCCACTGCCGTTTTGAGGAAACCACAACCGGGTTCATCTTTGGCGCTGTGAGTGCTGCTGTGATCCATCGGACACCAGTCACGAGCTGGGTCACCTCGGCTCATGCCACAGACGCAGGGGGCTGCCACCAGCCAGCGTCTCCCTGCTCTTGACGTCACACCCAGAAGAGCAGGCGGGTGCACGAGTGTGGCCCCGAACTAATGAACGGCCTTTCGAGGAGCCCACGGGTGGCCGGTCCACGTGACACCGCATCAGCCTCTCAGTTACCTCCCAGCTAGAGGGATGGTCATCGCCTTTCTACTGAAAAGGATTCTGAAGGGTAGGTGGGTCAGGGACTTGGCCAGTTGGAACCCCAGCACAGCGACCTCGGTCCTGCAGCCTTACCTGCAAGAACCCCACTGAATGCAGAGCGGGCATAAGGCTGGGGAGGTCAGCTGTGTTTTGGAAAGTGTCAGAGCAGAAATCATCATGCTAGCCTTCTTTTTTTGCTTGTTTGTTTTTTTGAGCCAGGGTCTCACTCTGTCCCCAGGCTGGAGTGCAGTGGCATGATCACAGCTCACTGCGGCCTGGACCTCCTGGGCTCAGGTGATTCTCCCTCCCCAGCCTCCCTTGTAGCTGGGCCTACAGGCATGCACCACCACACCCAGCTATTTTTTTTGTTGTTGTAGAGATGAAGTCTCACTATGTTGCACAGGCAGGTCTGGAGCTTCTGGGTTCCAGCGGTCCTCCCGCCTTGTCCTCCCAAAGGGCTGGGATGACAGGCGGGG
>NW_007248722.1:89707-94275 GCF_000164805.1 Carlito syrichta | reverse complement strand
GGCGGGGGCCGCCGTGCCCAGCCGAAGCTCAGTCTTGAAGAAGAAACTACGGCTCATGAGGAGGCGAGAGCTGAGAGGTATGCCTGGGAGAAGAAATAGCGTGTGCAAAGGCAGGGAGGCCGGGAGGAGGCCGACACACGGGACACACCTCACGCCTGCATTCCGGCTGGGCAAGGGCTGGCAGCCGTGTGTGAAGGACGTGGGCGGGGGAGACCAGGGGTCCAGGCCTGATCCACCACCTTGCCGGGCCTCGTGGGCTGGCCGTGCCGGGGACTCACCTAGCACTGACACCTGGTACTCGCGCGTGGTCTTCTCCTTGTTGTTCAGGACCACGGTGCACTTGTACGTGCCCGAGTCGTGGACTCGGGCGTGGGCGATGGAGACGTTCTCCACACTCTCCCGGGAGGACACATCACGCAGCAGCACGTCGTCCTTGAAGAACAGCACGCGGCGCAGCGGCTTGACCCACGAGGTGGAGCTGATGTCCACCACGCACAGCAGGCTCAGGTTCTGCCCATTGGTGACCGTCCAATCCGGCAGGCTCTCCATGTGGACGCTGTTGATGGTGGAGGCTGGAGAGGGGGAGGACAGGCATGCCCGTTAGCCGAGGGGCAGCGGGGCCCCAGGACCACACGGGTCGTAGGAAGTCCTCACACCCCACGAAGCAAGGAGTCAGGACTCCATGAGCCATGCGAGGTCCTCACGCCCCACGCAGAGAGGAGTTGGGACCCACATGGGTCATACAAGGTCTTCATCAGACATTGTGCTGGCAATGAGATGCGGCGGAACGCCTCAGAGCCATTTCTGCATAGTGGCATATAGACTAGAAGGTAGCCTCTTCGCTCCAGAGGAAACAGCGCCTTGGGGGCCTGGGACCCAGCAATGCACAAGGAGTGCTGACCACAGCTCAAAAAAGGAGCTGTGTCCCTTGCTATCCTGGTCACGGAGCTTCACACAGCAAGGAGTCGGGACTGCATGGGTCATATGAGGTCCTCGTGCCCACGCAGCAGGGAGTTGGGACCCACACGCGTCTTACGAGGTTCATGCAGCGAGGAGTCGGGGTATCGGGTGCCTTCAGGGTTAGACAGGTCCTAACTGTGTGCAGCAGGTCAGGCAGGTGGCAGCTGGCACTAAGCTGCTTTTGCCCCACCAAGGTTGCAAGAGACTTGGAGCAGAGTGGCAGGAGCTACCCAGCACAGCGCCTGGTACACAGCACGCGCTTTGCACACGGCAGCAGCCTCCAGTCTGACACTAGCAGCCTCCAAGAGCCTCCTTCCCTACTTGCCTTCCCGAATTAGCACAGTCCCGGGTGGCGTTCCCGTGTGAGGGGCTCAGAGGCCTTGCCAGGTGACGAGGACTTGAAACCACTCCCAGGGCCACCATGTGCATTCTCATCCCCCTGCTCCCCTCCCTCCCCAACGGGACTCTCGGCCCGCCCAGCTGCCCAGCTGGCCAGAGCCAGGCTCCGGTCAGCTGGCCGGTCATGTCCTCTCTGGGTGAAGCCCTTAATGCTGGTCAGTAGAACCAGTTGGCTAGAGGTCACATTCTGAGGCTGATTCACAGGAGCAGGCTGCTGGGGTTGCTTAAAACTGCATGTCTCTAGCTATTTTAATTCGTATTTTTGTTGGTTGGTTGGTTGGTTACGGGCCACCGCTCTGAAAATTTTCCAGGCTAGAAGGTTCTAGACCATGCTCCTTGGTCAGAACGGTTATCCAAACTTCGGAGCAAGCCAGGGCTTGTTCTTTGAGGGTGCCCTGGGCCCTGCCTGCAGCCCACCTTGGTCCTAACTCTACCCCTTGACATCGCTCAAGGCACTACCTTTCCAGTGACTTTCTTTCCAAGCATAGGGACCTGCACTTAGCACTGTAAATATTCACTCTCCAAACTCATCAGAAAAACAACTTCAAGCATCCATCCAATGGTAGATGCATGGCTAGGAAAAACAGATGACACCTTTGGGAGAAAAGGTCTCTAAATGTATCTAAAGCCCATGACCCTAAAACCAGATGTTCTCTGCTCATGAAACCCGCACATCCCTACATGTCTACCCCACAAACGTCTGCCATGCCTGTTCTCAAGGAAGTTGTCCGTCCTGCATCTGGATGGGGAGTAGGGAGCCATTAGGTCTGTCTCATTTTCCTCTACATAATGTAAGCAATGCAATCATGGAATCTGGATTTCCTTACAGATTTTTGAGTGGGTGGTGCAGTCTAAATGTTTAAACGCTTAAAACTCCCAAAGGCAGATGATATGATGCCTATGTAAAAGCCCCAAAGAGTCTACAGATGAATTATGTGAGTTTAGAAAGGTGGCTGGATATAAGATTAATATATAAAAGGCAGCATAGTGAGAGGACAGCGGGATAGAGAGAAGCACATAAGTAGACAGTAGGTGTTGGTAATGTTGTGGTTCTTGGGTTGAGTGGTGGGGTCATATAAATTCATAACACTATTAAAAATGAGCACATGGCCAGGTGCAGTGGTTCATGACTGTTATTCCAGAACTTTGGGAGGCTGAAGCAGGAGGGTGGCATGAGTCCAGGAGTTTGAGACCAGCCTGGACTACATAGTGAGATCCCCCATCTCTACAAAATAATTTTTAAATAGCTGGGCGTGGTGGCACACACCTGTAGTACCAGCTATTAGGGAGGCTGAGGAGAGAGGATCCCTTCAGCCCAGGAGTTCGAGGTTGTGGTGAGCTGTGTTGTACCACTGCATTCCAGCCTTGGTGGCAGAGTGAGACTCTGACTCAAAAACAAATAAAAACTAAAAAATCAGTCAGGTGTGGTGGCATGAGCCTGTAGTCCCAGCTACTCGGGAGGCTGAAGCAGGAGGATTGCTTGAGCCCAGGAGTTTGCGGCTGCAGTGAGTTGTGATTGTGCCACTGCATACCAGCCTGGGTGATAGAGTGAGATCCTGACTCAAAAAACAAACAAAAAACACACATAAGAAAACAAAAGACAACTAAGCATGGATCAAAGATGAAAGTATGTTATGAACTAAGGACTAAGACCAATCCAACTCTGTATCGTTGAGATCTAAAAAAGAAAAATTCAGAGGAAGAGAAATACTACAGAATCTCTCTCCCAGCCCTGCCTCAACGTCCCCAGCCCTCACCTCCCTTGCGGAAGCAGCCACTGGCCTTCGTTTCCTGTGTATCCTCCCATCCAGTCTCCTGATGCGTACACAGCAAATGCAAACACAAAGTCTCACGTATCCTCTGCTCCTTCTGCACAAGAGGCAGCACTCCCACCGCAAAGTGTGGCACCTTCCAGCTCAGACCCAACCCAAAGCTGATGCAGCCTTCATGAGGGCAGCAGAGGGCACAGGGGGTTCAGGACAATCTCATGGCTTCGACAAGGTTCCTGGAAGCTCAAGTCTTACCAGACGCTCTGAGGAGCCTCCCATGGGTCATGAGGATGCTGTGTACTCTAGGATATGCTAAGTCTCCCATCTTTGGGTCAGGGAAGATCTCCAGAAGTCTGTTTGCTCAAACCACCTCGTGTGGCCTCTCACGGAACTGTGCTAACCAAGTCAACGGAACTGTGCTAGCCAAGTCAAGTCCTGGGCTTCTGTTGAGAGGTGCTGTCTGGGGCTGATGGTCCCCCTCACCTCCCCAGTTCAAGCGGAAGCCTAAACCCAGTACCGCAGAATGTGGCTGCGTTGGGAGATGTGGCCTTGGAAGAGGCGATGGCGTTACCGTGGAGCACTTAGGGTGGGCCCCATCCAATCCGATTTGTGTCCTTATACAACAAGGACATTTGGACGCAGAGAAAGCCACAGGGGAGGTACATTCCAGAGGAAAGTTCTTGGGAGTGCACAATGGGAAGGAGGCTGTCTGAAGCCAAGGAGAGAGGCCTCAGGAGAAATCAGCCCTGCCGGTACACAGATCTGGACTTCCAGCCTCCAGAATTGTGAGAAAATAAATTTCTGTTGTTTCGGTCATCTAGCATCTGATATTTTGATATGGCAGCGACAGCAGACTAACACAGAACCTGCCAAGAAGTGGTCTTTTGGAGACTGGGCTCAAATCTGTAATCCCAGCCCTCTGGGAGATTGAGGAGGAAGAATGGCTTGAGTCCAGGAATTTGAGATCAGCCTGGTCAGCATAGTGAGACCCTGTCTCTAAAAGAAATCAAAACATGGTGGTACCCACTTGTAGGCCCAGAGACTAGAGAGACCGAGGCAGGAGGGTCGCCAGAGCCCAGGAGGTCGAGGCTACGGTGGGCTGTGATCGTGCCACTGCACTCCAGCCTGGGCAACAGAGTGAGATGTCAACTCAAAAAAAAAAAAAGGAAAAAGAGAAGGTCTTCTGGAGCCTGCTAGCCTGGGCTGTTGATGGGACACTACATCACGGTGAACGCTGAACACCCTTGATTCCAAGAATGTTCTGCTGGCTCTCCCTGTGCTTTGGCTGAAAGCACACGGCGCAAGTCCCACCCTGCTCTGGGCAGTCTCCAGGACGCCTTTCAGTGGATGATGAGGGCCCATAGTTAGCTTCTTACCACTCCACGGACACCGTTGTGTTGGGCAGCGATGTGAGATTCTTTTTTTTTTTTTTTTTTTTTT
>NW_007248722.1:73695-89595 GCF_000164805.1 Carlito syrichta | reverse complement strand
TGGTGGCATGCACCTGTAGTTCCAGTTACTTGGAAGGCTGAGGCAGAAGGATCGCCGGAGCCCAGCAGGTCGAGGCTGCAGTGGTCCTGAGCATGCTCCTGCACTCCAATCTGGGTGACAGAGTGAGACTCCAACTCAAAAAGAAAAAAAATATTTAACCTCAGATTCTAAAGTGAGTCCAGCAGTCTGCTTTCTTCTGAACAATTGATTCAGCAAAAAAAAAAATGGCACCTGACCTGTCCGGACGGCAAGCCCAGGCTGCATAAGCTCAAGCCACTTCCCAGCTTGATCGTGAGAACCCACTTGTCTGTCTCTGCAGCTTGCCAGCCCCTGGGCTGAGGAGCCTGCTGGGTGGTCGCTCTGCACAGCCTTCTCCAGGCCCTCTTTCACAGGCCCCCAGGTATGCTCCCCTCCACGGCCTCCCCAGCGTCCTCGCCTGCCTGTGCCACCCGTCCCACAACTCTGCCAGGAGGTCATGAGGGCAGAAGTCGGGAGCCCTGGGCAGGGTGCCTCTGCTCCTCACAGCCACACAACCCTGGCAGGTTCTAGCCCCCCGTGCGGGCGCAGTGGGCAAGTATGTGAGCACCGAGGCCAAGTGCTCCAAGCAGGCTCCTGGAGCTGCAAGTGCTCGAAAAACATCAGGCAGGCCCTGCCAGTCCGGAAAGGAAAACCACTCCTGGAACCAGGGGATGTGTCCCCACTCCACATCTCTGGGGATGTTTCTGACTTTGCGGGTCGCATTATGGCAATATCTCCAGACTCAGGTCTACTCTTCTCTGCCAGGTCCCAAGGTGGCTTCACAGCCACTGTCCTGCGTGGGTGCCACCGGGCTGGGTATGCCTGGGCGGGACACGCCTGGGTGCAGACCCAGAGCCCACAGTCCTCAGTGGGTCTTCTCTGGGTCCCACGCCTCCCGTAAGTGGGAGCACAAACCCGCCTCTCCCAGTGTCTGTCTCAACGGTCACTGCATGGCCAGGAGCCCTGCGGGCCGAATGTGGTGTCTAGGGCCTGGCCCAGTGATGTGGCCACTGTTGGCACCATCCACAGCACATGGGCTCGGCTCCTCTGTGCTCAGCACTGACCCCCAGGGACCAGGAAAGAACGGGCAACAGAGTCTGTGCAGGGTGTGAGACTGTGTTCACAGCCTGTCACAGGGCCTTCAGCCTCCTTGCTGTCCCTGCTGGGGCCTCCTGCTGACTGTCCTCCTCCTGGGTGTCCTTTTATGAACCCCGCCGCTCTTGACAGCCTTAGAGCAGACTCAGCAAAGGCCCTAGGGGTGGCTCCCGGTGGGGCCGGCTCCCACAGTCGGGCATGCCACCCCTTACGGACCCAAGTGACCCCAGCACGTCCTGGCCACAAGAATGAGCTCATCGCACCCTGGGAAGGTCTCCCCGTCTGTGGGGGGAGCAGGAGGCGGGAGCAGGATGGGAGAAGGCAGCCGTCTCGGGGACCACACCAAGACCAAGCCCAGTGCTTCTTCCTGACACCAGACATCACTGACCTGGGGCAGCAGAGACAGCAGCCTCAGTTTACCAGCACCGCAGCCACCTCTTCCCTGCGCCTCCAGCCCTCGAGATGGCCCCCGTGGCCCTGGCCTTCTCAGTGTCACACCTGTGTGGTCACCTCCCAGGTCATGCCAGGGCTGGCTGCACAACCAGCAGAATACGGCACTCACCCTCCTCTGGGCAGAGTTGTGGCCTGGTCGCCAGTGGCCCCAGAAGGCCCACCAGACGGGGAGCTGAAGCCTGCCAACAGCCTCGCAAGGACAAGGCTCCAACACAGCCTCTGAAACTGCAGCCTTCTGAGACCCTGAGACTCCAGGACCCCGAGACCCTGAGACCTCCTGACCCCAAGACCCTGAGACTCTGTGACCCTGACACTCCAAGACCCTGTGACCCCAAAACCCTGAGTTCCCATGAGCCCAAAACCCCATGACCCCAAGATCCTGAGACTCCAAGACCCTGTGACCCTGAGACCCCATGACCCTGAGACCCCGTAACCCCAAGAGACCCCAAGTCCCCATGACCCCAGGACCCTGAGATCCCACAACCCCAAGGCCTTGAGATCCCAGGACCCCAAGACCCCAAGAACCCACAACCCTGAGACCTGAGACCCCACTACCCCAAGACCCTGTGACCCCCTGACCCTGTGACCCCAAGGCCCCAAGACCCCATGACCCCAAGGCCCCAAGATCCTGCAATCCTGTGACCCCATGATCTGGGGATCCCAAGACCCTGTGATCCTGAAACCCCGAGGGATCCTGAGACCCTGTGACCCCGTTACCCCATGACGCTGCATCCCCACAACCTTGAGACCCCATGACCCTGAGACCCTAAGGCCTCGCAATCTTGAGACCCTGTGACCTATGACCCTGTTACCCTGCGACCCAGCAACCCTGAGACGCTAAGGCCCACAACTGAGACCCCATGAACCTGTGACCCTGGGACTCTGAGACCCCAAGTTCCCATGACCCCAAAGCACCACAGCCCCAAGACTCTGAGACCCCGTGGCCCCACAGTCCCACACGTGACCCCAAGACCCAAGACCCTGCAACCCCACAACCCCAAAACCCTGGGACTCTGAGACTCTGAGACCTCATGACCAGGAAACCCAGAACCCCAAGACCCCATGACCCTAAGTCTCTGTTACCCCAAGACCTCGAGATCCTGTGACCCCCAAGATCCCGAGACCCCGCAACTCTGAGACCCCCTGAATCCCCATGACCCCAAGTCCCCACAACCTGGGACCTTGAGACCCCAAGTTCCCATGACCCCGAGGCACCACAGCCCCAAGATTCTGAGACCCCGTGACCCCACAGCCCCACACGTGACCCTAAGACCCAAGACCCTGAGACTCAGACTCTGAGACCTCATGACCAGAAAACCCCGGACCTCAAGACGCTACTGCCCTAAGACTCTGTGACCCCAAGACCCCGAGATCCCATGACCCTGAGACCCCCTGAATCCCCATGACCCCAAGTCCCCACAACCCTGGGGCCCTGAGACACCGCAAGCCCAAGCCAGTGCACCACGCAGGACCCCGGATCGACAGGACGGTGTGACATGGCATGTGTGTGTCACCTGAGGACACTGGGCCCAGGGTGACCTGTGGAGCAGCAAAAGGAAACGCACCCCCACCCGACTGACCGCAGAGCCTCCACCCAGGCCCAGTTCTCACTCCAGCGACACCAAGAACATGACCCTCCTTCTCGGCAGACCGTCCAAGAGCCACCGGCAGGGGCTGCGTGTGTCTCTCTGGGTCCGCGGAAAGAGCAGCTGCTCACAAGCAGGGCCTGGGCCCTGGGACGCACGGGGGGTCAGAAGGCCCCGGGGAGCATGCGGGGGGGCCAGGAGGCCTCAGGAGCACACATGGGGGTCAGGAGGCCCCAGGAACACATGTGGGGGTCAGGAGGCCCTGGGGAGCACACAGGGTGTCAGGAAGCTCCTGGGACCATGGGGGGAGTCAGGAGGCCCCAGGAACACACACAGGGGTCAGGAGGCCCGGGGGAGCATGTGGGGGGTCGGGAGGCCCCGGGGGCCCACGTGGACATCAAGAGACCCCAGGGGCCACCCCCCGTTGTGAGTGTGTACATGTTTTCTGGAGAGACCATGACTTGGCGATGCACCTACAAGACTCAGTGCCTTGTGGGAGGGACTGGGATGGCCCGAGGAGCCACGTCTCCTCCGCCTAGAGAGACAAAGGCTGACGGAGAAAGGCCCAGAGGGACACAGTCACTGAGGCAGACAAGGCACCAGAGCCACGGCCCGGTCCCAATGCACAAGCCAGGGATCCCATGTCCCTTGGCCTTGAGGCCACCAAGGATCCCCGGACAGGCCAGGACTCGCGACTCAGCCTCACCGGCCTCCACCTGCAAATGACTCCAAGAGAAGGGGGCACCACGGTCAGGCAAGTCACGGGAGGCCGGCGCGGCTCCCCGAGGGGCGTCGCGCTGGCAGAGCGCAGGGGCGTCTTCCTGGCCGCGGCCCAAGCACGGCCAAGTTCAGGTCACGGTCCCGCCTGCACGACGTGCCTTGAGCCCCTGTGCCGGGCACTGGGCCAACCGGGGAACCAGACGTCGTCCCTGCTGCCCAAGACAGGGCAGCTGGCAGGGCCAGGTGGCTAGCGTCCAGCGGTCTCGCCTGGGAGGAAGGGCTGCCAGGAGGCTGAGGACGGAGGGAAGTGGCCCCTGAGCCCCGCTGGCCAGGCCACAGACAGGCCAGGCCCCCGGGCAGGACAGCGTGTACCAGGCTCAGAGCACAAGGGGCCAGTGTGTCCTGGCACGGTCCATTAGTGCCGCAGGAGGGGCTGGAGGGGCCAACGGCTACATCTGCGGGCAGGAGAGGGGAGCCTGGCCTGCGTGGCCTGTCCTGAGGGTCCTGGAAGGGGCGTGGCACGAGGGGCTGGCATTTGAGAAAGGGCTCCAGCTGGGGGTCTGTGCCCAGCGGGCAGCCTGGGCCACGTTCAGGTGACGGAGCTGCCGGGCAGGGCAAGGGGCATGGGGGGACTCGGGGACTCGGCAGAATGTGTCTTGGGGTGTGGAGACGTTCTAGAACCAGACGGGGGCGGCTGCCCCGGCTCACGACTGTTCTAGGCATCACCAAAAATAGAGCAGGATTCGGCCTTCACCACAGCAACAGAAAAGACCGCTTGGATGTGGACGGGAGGCCCAGAAGGTGGAGATCCCCGGGGATGCGGCATACCAGTGAAGCGGAAGGCGCCAGGCCAGGACCGGGCAGTGACTTCAGGGCATGGGGAGGCGCAGAGGCCGCTGGCTAAGCCTGAGGCTCAGGGAAGAGGCCGGGGCTGGATGGGGATGTGGGCTGGGGGCACAGGGCGGTGGGGAGAGGGGAGTGGGCTCCGGGATGAAACCCGGGCGGGCAGAGATGGGGAGAGGCGGTGGGTGGGGGCTGCAGAGACCAGGCAGGGAGGGGGGTGCAGGAGGGGGCAAAGATGTGGGAGCAGAGACGGGCAGGCAGAGCCCAGCAGGCAGAGACAGAGCAGGTGGGGGCGGCAGAGCTGGGGGCTGGGGGTGGGCAGAGACCGGCAGCCGGACCCGGGGCAGGCTGGGGGGCGTCGCCGAGAGCGGGGAGGGAAGCCGGGACGAGGGAGGCTGTGGAAGGCCCAGGAAGGAGGTCCAGGCACCACCCACGACCAGGCCTGCGGGGGTCAGGCGGGACGGCTCCATGCCCCCGCGGCCGGGAGGAAGGCGGGGGGGCTGGGGCCGGGCTGCTCCTCGGCGAGGCGCGTCCGAGGGGTGGACGCAGAGGCTGCCGGCCTGGGAAAGGAAGTGGCCAGGTGGGCAGGCGAGACCAGGGAGGGGGCTGCCTGTGTGTGCGTGGAGAGCTGCCTGACATGCCTGCAGACAGGGAAAGAGCCAGAGCCCGGGATGGATTCTCAAGACTGAGACCTTCGGCGGCCCGGGCCTGAAGTCCCAGCGCCTCGCTCGAGCCCAGGAGTTCAAGACCAACCTGGGCAACACCACGGCTTGCCGCTCCAAAAAAGAAACTTTAGGTGGGTGTGGTAGCTCTTGCCTGTCATCCCAGCACCTTGGGAGGCTGAGGCAGGAGTACTGCGAGAGGCCAGGGGTTTGAGACCAGCCTGGGCAGCATAGTGAGAACCTTTCTCTATAAGAAATAGAAATGAGCTGGACGTGGTGGCGCCTATAGTCCCACCCACTCTGGGGCAGCAGGATCGCCTGAGTCTAGGAGTTTGAGACCAGCGTGGGCGACACAGGGAGACCCCATCTCCACCAAAAGTAATAAAAAATGGCCCGGGTGCCGTGGCACGCACCTGTAGTCCCAGCTACTCGTGAGGCTGAACTGAGAGGATCGCTTGAGCCCAGGAGGCCAAGGCTGCGGTAAGCTGTGATTGCACCACTGCCCTCCCACCGGGGCCACAGAGCAAGACCCTGCCTCTAGCAAAAGAGCAGTGTGAGCAGGACAGGAATGAACCTGAGGTTGGGCTCCTGCAGGGAAAGGAAGGTTCAAGCTCAGCCCGGCGCTGCCCTGAGGAGGGGTGACACATCTCCTCTGAGGTGGGTGGGAAGTCGGGAGAGTGGGTGGGGAGGTAGATAAGCCCGAGGCCATGCCAGGCAGGAAGCTGAGGGAGTTCCCCAGATGCCTGCCTCCTAGGTGAAGATGGGGCTGAGGTCATCTCCTGAGGCCGGGAGGTCGCCTCGGTGGGGGCTGGGGCCCAGAGTGTAGGGCCCGGCTGGTCCGAGAGGCTGGGACCCAGGAGGGAGAGAGCCGGCTGGCCCGGGCGGCCAAAGGCCCAGGAGGGAGAGGCCCGGCTGGCCCGGGCGGCCGGGACCCAGGAGGGCACACGTGGGCCAGACGTAGCCACTGCAGATGGTAGGGGCCTAGGGAGTGGAGACCGCCCAGCCCCGGCCATCCCCCATGTCCCTGCCCAGTGCCTGTGGCCTCTGGCTCCAGGTTCCTACGTGTGGAATGTGTGCACTGACACAGAGGCCCACGGACTCAGCGGGGTCCCTGTTAGACCTTCCCTAAAAGCCATCCCCCAGGAACCCACGGGAGGCAGCACTTCTACTGGAGCTTCCGCACGAGGGGTGGGGGAGCCAGCGCTGGGAGCCCGGAGCCAGGGCAACAGGATCACCCCCACCCCAGCCAGAGGCAGCGAAGGCAGGCAGGGCCGGGTGGGGGGGCCCAGTCGAGGGGGGTCCTGGGCTGGAGTGGCCACGGCAGGTGGGGCAGCCGTGAGGGCGGAGGGTCAGACCCGGCAGGCGTCCCACCAGGACTGGGCGCCAGCACAGGCCCGTGAGGCCCCGCCCTGATCAACCCACCTGAGGACCAGGAGACATCCTGAGGGTCCAGGGAGCTCTGGGAGTTTCCGGGCGTCCTGGGACCAACGCCCAGCAGACCTCCTGGCCCACACAGGTGGGCATCTCTGGTCTCAACCACACCCTTGGTCAGGAAGGACGGTCACGAAGTGTGGCCTCCAAGGTGCTGCCTGGGGCCCGGCTCTGCACAGGGCTTGATCCCACAGCCCCTGACCCACAGTTGGTGTCCTGCCTGGGCCCCTGTGCCCGAGGAGGCCTTGCTGAGGCTTGGCCCACAGCCAGCTGGGTCCCCCCAGGCTGCGGCGCTGAGGCCTGGTGCCCCCCATGGGCCTGTCTGTAGACTCCACCCTGGAGCCAGGCAGACGCCATTGCCCTGTCACCCCAGCCCTGCCGCTCGAAGCGACTTCTGGTAAGTGGTGGCGCTCTGCGGGCTCTCCCCCAACTCACGCCCCAGGCTAGCCGGCCCTCACCCACTGGGCCCAGATGACGCAGGACAAAACCCTCTCAGCTCAAGACAAGGTCCGAGCCTGCCCTGAGGCGGGTGACAGGCCTGACTCCACGACTGGCAGCGCCCCTCCCCACAGGCCAGCACAGAATGTTCTGGATGGTACTGAGACCGAGTCAGGGCTTGTGATCATCCAGGAGAAATAGTTGTCGCCACAATGTAACCACTATGCTCCCCTCCAGGGTCTGACGCACCGGTGACATCGCACTTGCAAAGAAAAGCACCTGGAGGTTGGGCACGAAGGCTCATGCCTGTAAGCCCAGCACTTAGAGAGGCCAAGGCAGGAGGATCACATGAGTCCAGGCATTGGAGAGCAGCCTGGGCAACGTATTGAATCCTCGTGTCTACCTAAACAATCCAAAAATTAGCTGGGCGTGGTGGTGTGTGCCTGTAGGCCCCCCCCGGACACTCAGGAGGCTGAGGCAGAGGCAGACGGATGGCCTGAGCCCAGGAGGTCGAGGCTGTGGTGAGCCATGATCATTTCCCTGCACTCCAGCCTGGGCCACAGAGCGGGACCAAAAAAGCAACCGGGGAAGGGCTAGGATGTGAGAATAAGCAACTAAGGTAAAACACCAAAAAACGAATCACAGAATGGCTCATTTTTAAAACCAACTCCCCCATCCCACAAGCGGCAATGCACGGGCCTCTAGTTAAACCCATATCTCCACATCCCGAGACCAGCCGAGGGCCGAAGTGGATCCCGACTCCCGGGCCATGGATTGCACTGAGTCCCCACCCAGAGCCCCGAGGCGCGGCCTCCAAGGTGCTACCTGGGGCTCGGCTCCGCACAAGGCTTGATCCCACGGCACCAAAGACGCCAAGGGGAGCGCCCTTCCCCGTGGGAGGGGTTCCCCCGAACATCCAAGCATCAGACCCCAGCACCTGCCCCGTCCAAGAAGCCGCAGGACGGGGGGGAAAGCTGGGGAATGCCCAGGTCCAGGTAGAAACTGAGACTTACAGTTTTCCTGACCCTCGAGGCGTGAACCTGGAAGAGACAGAAGAAATGGGTTGGTTCCGAAGCTTCAGCACTCATGGGGTCACATCTGAGGGCAGGGGGGGCCGACTCACAGAGCAGAAGGGCCAGCAGGACCCCTGGCCCCACTGCAGCCCCGCGCGCCCACGCCAGCGGCATCCCGGGGTGGAGGCTGCAGCCAGTCCCGGCTTCAGAGGATCGGTCCTGCTCTCGGCTGGGCGCTCCTGCCCTCAGCAGGCACTCCTGCCCTCGGGCGGTCCGTCCTGCCTTTAAGCGGGCACTCCTGCCCTTGGGCGGTCAGCCCGGCCCTCAGCCACTCAGGTGGTCAGTCCTGCCTTGAGGTCATGCCTCGAGGCAGAAGGCCTTCCCGCGGCACAGGAGACACTGGCCTGGGGAGGCAGCCGCACTCCGGACACCTCTCCGACAGCAGTGAGACCAGGCACTGGTCAGGTAATGGTGGCCATTGCTGGAAGCTGGGAACAATGGCCTGGGCGGTCCAACATCTCCTCAGGAAATGACTGGGCTTCCTGTGGGCTGCACTGGGCTTTGTTTCGTTCTTTGGGGAAAAACAAGGTGCGGGTGCGTTGCCGGGTGCTCCTGGCCTCCCTCTGCCTTGCCCGGGCTTGGGGCCTCCGGTGGGGGGTGAGGCCCCTGCAGCCGCACCACTGGACACCCCAAGAGCGCCTGGCCCTTCCTAACTGGGCTGCTGTTCCCGGTGCTTTCCCAGAAGACCGGCCACCAGGCCCAAGCTGAGCTGAGCTGCTGGGACTGGGGCCTCGGTAACAGGCAGCCCCGTGAGGGCACACCTCGGGGCCCCTCCGGCCGTGTCCTGAAGGCACGCAGGGCGCGGGCCAGCGGGAGTGCTCCCGGCGGACACCCCGCCTCTTACGTCCCTGTGGGCCTGCCACGGCTCCCCGTGGTCTCCCGGAGATGACCAGCCTCCAGGCCTCCGCACTCCACCGTGCTGCCGCCCCGGCCTGGCCTCTGCCCACCCGCCTCCTCGCCCCTCCGGCTGCCGGAGCCAGTTCCCGCCCCCCATGCCCGAGCCTCCCCCGGCACGCTGTCCTCCCCCTTCTTCCCAGGCTAATTCCTGCCCGTCCTTCCTGACCCCGTCAGGCAGCAACTCCTCCAGAGCCTTCCGTCCTCCCCGGCTGAGGGGCCCTTCCTCTGTGCCCCCACCTCCCTGGTCTTCCCCGTCAGACACTCTCTACAATGTGCCGCCATGGCTGTCCTCCCCGCCGCGGACTGCTGGCTCCTTGGTGGCAGGGTCAGAGCCTGGTGCCTGTTGGGCTTAGGAAAGCCATCAAAGATAATCCCCGCCGTTTTGCTAACACCAGCGACGCACCGACTGCACAGGGCATCCTGCCATAGGTATCTTTGTTTCTGTGAAGGGTCACTCAGTATGAGAGATTCTGAGTCCATCCAGGCTGCTGTGAAGTTCATAATTTTGTCCTGACCACGAGGCTTCTCCACTTTGTCACCCCGAGCTACGCCAGCCGCAAAAGGTTCCCCCCAAGCCCTGTAACTGCCCTAGTCCGTAGGCGGCGGTGGGCTTCAGTTCTCTGGAGCCCCCTCCGCAGGTTCTCCTCCTTGGAATAAACCTGTGTTGCTATTGGGCCACCCGTCTCCTATCTCTTTTCCCATCTGCTCGTTTTATTTACTAATTTTTATTTTTTTATTTTAAAGATGTGGGGTACACTTCAGGGTTAGGTATGCAAATGCTCGTTATGCACGTAACCTTGTTGATGAGAAGTGCTCCCCACCCCCTGGCAGATTCCCACTACTGCCAATCCTTCTCTTATAGTATTGTGATAATTGTTCAAGGTCTGCTTGTAAGTTAGAACATATGATACTCAGTTCTTTCTGTGATAGGTCACTCAGCATTATAGAGTCTAAGTTCATCCAGGTTGCTGTGGAGTTCATAATTTTGTCCTTGTTTATGGCTGTGTAATATTCCATCATGTATATGTACCGCGTTTTCTTTTATTCAGTCCTCTTTCAATGGGCAGCAAGCTCTTTTTCTTGACCTGACAGTACCCAGTAGCAGGTCAAAGAGCAGGCCGGGCGCCGTGGCTCACGCCTGCCATTCCTGCACTTTGGGAAGCTGAGACAAGAGAACTGCTCGAGGCCAGGAGTTTGAGACCAACCTAGGCAACGTGGCCAGATCCTATCTCTACAAAAAAAAAAAAAGGAAAAACAAAAAAGAAGCAAAAAAAAAAACCAAGTGTTGGAAGGATGGGCGATTGCCTAGGTGAGGGAGACAGGTTACTGCAGGGTCTGAACTGGGTTGTCACTGCCTAAGGGTGCCCGGCTGCTTCTGAAATGCCTTCTGAGGTGAGCATGGCTTTGAACCGGTCACCACAGAAGCCAGGAAAGAACCGGGAGGGAGGCAGCTCCCCACAGACCTCCGGCCACGGGGGCCAGGCAGACCGGGAGCAGGAGCGGCTCCTGCCGGTTTATTTCTGGAGGGATTCCCCATCGCGGTGTTGATTTTGTTGTTCTTTTCTGTGCCTCGTTCCCAGTGTGAACTACCTTCTTGGCTGCCTGCTAGAGCTGCCCCCACCCAGCTACTGAATGCTGATTTGGGGAGGAAAAAAGGAAGCCCCACGGGAGGTCACAAGCTCTGTTTTCAGTGGTGACACTGAGCTGAGTCCCTTGTCTTCTCAGAGCAATGTTCCAGCAGCATCCAGACCCCATCCTCTAAATTCCAAAGCAGACATGCAGACGTGGCCATGGTTTCACACGTGATTCTAACACTTTCAGAATACCAGGAAAAAAATAAAGCTTGATTGCAAACATAAATGTTGGTCAGACACGGTGGCTCACCCCTGCCACCCCAGCACCTTGGGAGGCCGAGGCAGGAGGATCACTTGAGCCCAGGAGTTCGAGACCAGCAGGAGCTCATCTCTACAAAAAATTTAAAAAGTTAGGCCGGGCGTGGTGGCTCAAGCCTGTAATCCCAGCACTTTGGGAGGCCAAGGTGAGAAGGTTGCCTGAGCCCACGATTCGAGACCAGCCTGGGCGACTTGGCGAGACTTCATCTCTACAATAAATCAAAAAATTAGCCGGGCATGGTAGTGTGCATCTGTAGTTCCAGTTACTTGGAAGGCTGAGGCGGAAGGATCGCCTGAGCCCAGCAGGTCGACCATGGGGTGGCCATAAGCATGCCACTGCACTCCAACCTGGGCGATGAAGTGAGACTCCAACTCAAAAACAAAAAATTAGCCAAGTGTGGTAGTGCATACATGTATGTATGCACTACCAGGATGCTAAGGCAGAGAATTGCCTGAGTCCAGCAGATTAAGGCTGCGGTGGCCGTGCGCATGCCCCTGTACTCCAGCCTGGCAACAGACTGAGACTTCGACTCAAAAAGCAAAAGTTAATTTTTTTAAAAAGTAGAACATTTGCAATAGATGTCCAATTGTTCCACACCATTTGCTGAAAAGGCTGTCCTCTCTCCAGTACATTCTCTCTGCATCTTTGTCAAAAATCAGTTGTCCACATCTGTGTGGGCTTATTTCTGGCGTGTCTGTCCCATGAATCCACAGTTGGACAGTACCACAGTTTGGTTTACTGCAGCTTTACAGCACACCTTGAAGGCAATGTCCGTCCTCCAGTGCCATCTCTCCTTTCCAGTCATGGGGGCTTTGCATTTTCATGTGAAAATTTTTTTTCTGAGTTGGAATCTCACTCTGTCGCCCAGACTGGAGTGCAGTGGCCGCTCCCGGCCACCTCAGCCTCAACCTGCTGGGCTCCGGCGATCCTTTCGCCTCAGCCTTCCAAGTAGCCAGAACTGCAAGCGTGCGCTACCATGCCCAGCTAATTTTTTTATTTACTGTAGAGATGAGGTCTCGCCAAGTTGGCCAGGCGGGTCTCGAACCCACGGACTCAGGCAATCTACTCACCTCAGCCTCCCAAAGCGTGGGATTACAGGCTGAGCCACCAAGCTCGGCTTCCATGTGAATTTTTAAATCAGCTTGTCAGTTTCTTTTTTTAACTTAATTTCATTTACTTTAAAAGTCATGGAGTACAAGCCAGGCTTGCATACGTAAGTGGTTTAGGTACAGGTGACGCTTTGGGGCTCCCATTGAACCTCACTTCGCCTGGATTAAGATCAGGCAGCCTTATTGAGGGTATGTGCCCACTCCCCACAGTGTCCCACTACTGCCAATCCCTTCCATGTCGTCTCACGATAGGTGTTCAGGGTCTGCTTATGAGCGAGAACATGGGGTACTCAGCTCTTTGTTTCTGTGATAGATCACTGAGTATGATAGACTCCAAATCCATCCAATTTGCTACAAAGTCCATAATTTTGTTCTGCTTTACAGCTGCATAATATTTCATCATGTATATGTACCACTTTTTTTTAATCCAGTCCAGTTTTGATGAGCAGCACAGCTTGTCAATTTCTACCAGAAAAAAAAAAGCCTCCTAAGCTTTTGGTTTGAATCGTGTTGGATCTAGGAGTCAACCTGGGGAGAATCCAGCCCCAGCAGCACGGAGGGTCCCGCCCATAAACGCAGTGTTCGCTCCCTTACTTAGTCCCAGCAGTGTCTGTAGTGTTCAGGGTGCTCTTTAATATAAATGCGCCCCTGCCCGGATGGCACAGACGTGATGGTAGCCGTGAGCATGCCACTGCACTCCAGACTGGGCGACAGTGTGAGACTCCAACTCAACAACAACAAAAAAGTAAATTGAGGCCATGCCCGATAGCTCACACCTGTAGTTCCAGCATTTGGGGAGTCTGAGGTGGGAGGATCACGTTAGCCCAGGAATTCGAGATCAACCCGGGCAGCATAGTGAGATCCATCTATACAAAAATGGGACAAATTAGCTGGGCGTGGAGACTCCTTGGAAGGCTGAGGGGGGAGGCTCGCCTGAGCCCAGCAAGTTGAAGCTGGGGTGGCCGTGATTGCCACAGCACTCCAGCCTGGCGACTCAAAGGAAACAAAATAAACAAATGAGCTGAACAAATGAAAAGGAAGATTGACTCTGTCCTGGCCAGGGGTTGGGGCCCCAGGCCCGCCCACTGGGCTAGACAAGCTCCCTTGGCCTGGGTCTGCCCGCGCTGCGCTGTGCCTTCCTGGCCGCCACCAACGTGGACGGAAGGAGGACAGACAGACGCAGCCCCTCCATGTGCTGCTCCCGCCTCCAACACCGCAGGGAACAGCGACTCAGGCGCCCCCAGAGGGCTGCGGGCAGGAACTAGAGGAAGCCCGTCTTCTGAGCAGCGGGGCGGGCAGGCTAGGGTGGCGGAGGCCCGGGCAGCTAGGCAGCCTCCTCGTTCAGGGCCTGGTGGTCAGAAATAGGGCTCAAGCCACTGCCCTACCTGTGGCCGCAGGTCTGATTAATCTGAAGAGCCAGCACTCCCCAGCCCCGGGAGGGAGACACACCAGCCAGTGCATCTCCACCGACCGCAAACGCAGGTCTCCCTGGGTTTAGTCCCTTGAATGCTTCGCGGCTCATGGTCCCACCTGTCACAGGAGCAACACAGCCATCTGCCCACTGCACTGGCTTGACAGAGACAGAACCAGAGCTGGCACTGGCTTTTGTTTTAGAGACAGGCTCTCACTCTGCCACCTAGCTGGAGTGCAGTGGCAGGGTCATAGCTCACTGCGGCCTCCACCTCCTAGAGCTGGCAATCCTGCCTTAGCCTCCTGAGTAGCTGGGACTACAGGCATGCACCATTCTCAGCTAATTTTTAAATTGTAGAGCGGAGGTCTCACTGTGTTGTCCAAGCTGGTCTCGGACTCCTGGGCTCAAGTGATCCTTTCCCCTCAGCCTCCCAAAGCACTGCGGTTACAGGCACGAGCCACCGCACCTGGCCGTGTCTGGAATGCTGACAGCGGTGCAGGGTATGTGGGCCTTATGGGGGACAGAGCTGTATAGCTCTTCACACACACGTCTGGAGAATGTCAAGGTGATTTATGGGATAAAATAAAACGAAGACTTTCACACTCACAGACGCAAGGCTCTTGCAGCTGGAAGGGAAGCTGTGTGGCTATGCCGGTGTCCGGTCCTGGCCGTGATGGTTCACTGCCGTTTTGCAGTTTCCACAAGGCAGACAGGGCGGAGGCATACCGCTCTGCGTCGTGTCGCCAGAAAGTGGTCAGAACTCTGCAAAATATTTAAGATGTGTTAGGTCGATGAGCTGGTGCCACAGGAAAGGTGCAAAACGTTGTGCACCGAGAACGTCAGAAAAAGCTTATTTACAAAGCGGATCAGAGAGAAAGGATCGCCTGAGCCCAGTATATCCAGGCTGCAGTTGACTTGAGCCTGCCATTGCATTCCAGCCTGAGCAACAGAGCGAGAACGCGACACCCACAAAAAAGACAGAAAGAATGATTTGGCTGTAATTGCCATCAAAAAATGGAATCTTAATTCTTTCATTTAATTTTTTTTAACCAGCATCACTCTGTTGCCCAGGCTGGAGTGCAGTGGCATGCTCATGGCCACCACAGCTTTGGGTCTGGGCTCAGGAGATCTTTCTCCAAGACTGAAGAGAGGGCCTGGCAATGAACGTTTGGCCCCAAATGCTCGAGGTCTAAAGCTTTTAAAGTTTCCCTTTCAATGGGGGCAGACAATGGGAAGCAGTCGCCATGGTGGGGTTCTGTGTTGCGTCATCACAGGGGGCAGGTGGGCACCAGCTGCTGCCATGGCGATGAGGTGGCCTGTCACATTGCCACAGAGGGATGGTCACAACAGATCAGGTCCTTTATGGCTGGAAGAAAAATACTTTGGATAAAAGGTTTCTTGGCACAAAGCACACTTGGGGGGTTCCAAGATAATTATCAGTATCTACCTCCCAGAAACCTGTTTTGTTTCTTGTTTAATGATTATGAGATGGTATAAGATGGGGCGAAGTAGCCTTCTTAAACATGACAGAACTAAGCAGGGTTAAAACGGCTGTCACTCTGACGGAAGTTTCTCCGTTTTGGCTTTTCACCCTCTCGAGATGGGCGAAAGCTTGAGTCAAACTTGAGGACTTCAGTCCAGGGAATGGCAGCTTGTTCGTGCATAGGTGTAGGGCAGCAAAATTTACAAGACCGTAAGCCAAGAGATTCTCCTTGGCTTGGCTGGGGTGGGGGCGTTTCCAAGGGGGGGCTTGCGGGGCATAGGTGGGCAGGGCATGGACTGGTCCTGTGTGGCCCTTGTCAGGGGAGGAGGTGCTGGGCTCAGACAAGGGTGAGACTGTGTAGACGAAGTCCCGTATGTGGCTGGCTTCAGAGAGGGGAGGCGACATTCTACGAGGCTCCCTGGGAACCAGTAAGCCACAGAGATGGCTTTTCAGGGCCACGAGGTACTCTGACATCCTTCTTGGTTTGTCATGTCGTGCGATGCCAGAGTCAGGCTGGTAAACAAGAGGGCGACAAAGCCCTGCGGGTGAGTCCGGGCAGTGACGCCCCAGCCTTCTAGAAATCTGGGCAAGAGGAAAAGGCTCAGGTTCAGTTCTCAGCCACTTACTGACCATGCAGGCAAGCCTCTGTCACCTCCGCAAAATGCCTATTCGTTGTTGATGGGCCGGTTTTCCTCTTCCTGAAGGACATCGGTGCCGGCCCACGGCCCCGCAGCAGGTACTGTCAGGCGCCGCGGGCCTCACAGCCTCCCGCGCCTCCCGCTGGCGCT